>NW_028301552.1:33332500-33632500 GCF_042242905.1 Orbicella faveolata | reverse complement strand
GATATAAGGACTGTACAGCCTGTCATACATTCAATTTTCAACAACTAGGCTAGCTAACTTGGAACCTGGAAATAACAATCTTAAGTGGTTCAGAGTTCGTTCTCAATTAAGACTTAAAACTAAGTTGGCTGCTGAGTGAGTTATTTTCCAATTGAACAAAGACTTTTGTGGTCCTAAGTTAAAATACTAATAGACAGATTTTTTGTTTACTTTGAGATGCTTTTTTTCCGTCCAGCCAGCATAACTTTTAATTTGGCTATATAAGCTTAGTGTTTAAAAATGTTAAGTATTTTCCCTTCACAACACGATTTTAAGATAATTTTTAATGCAGGAAAACAATCAGTTGTTACATTTCATAATTGAGAAGGGTTTATAGTGATCAAATTGTAGGGGGACCCAAGGCCTGTCCCCCCTTCTGGTGGATTCTTATTTTTAATAAACAGCTTAAAAGCGTGTGCATTTTTTTTTCGAGAGTTGACATGACCTTGCATACAGTGGCTGTGCATGCAGTATGAGCAGCAGACAAAACTGGGCTGTCCTACTGAAAAATGTCAAACAGTAAAATAATGTCCATTTTTTTGGAGAAAACAAAAATAAAGACAATGCTCAAGTTGCTCTGGCCTCTTCTAATACGTAGCTCGAGAACTCTGGGTTTAACATTTTGTTCAAAAATAACACAACTATTTTCCTATCTAGCGATACTCTAGGAGTGACAAGCGAGTTGCTGA
The DNA here is from genome assembly GCF_042242905.1 of Orbicella faveolata. Taxonomy (NCBI): domain Eukaryota; kingdom Metazoa; phylum Cnidaria; class Anthozoa; order Scleractinia; family Merulinidae; genus Orbicella; species Orbicella faveolata. The sequence continues at coordinate 33,631,772 of NW_028301552.1, read as the reverse complement.
ATATGGGCGACCAATTTTCATTGCCATCTTTTCTTGGCAGGAAATCGCGCCCACATGTCACAGCGTTTTTGGGCAGCCCGCATTTTTCTCGCGGGGAAATAACATGAGAATCACAGTTTGAAAGGAAGAGTTTCCTGCAACAGAGAGCCGCAGAGAGATAGCGAAGACGGAGACATGGAGTTGATATTTACGTTTATTTTCAAGACAGTGTAACTGAATCAGAACATGAAAGAGAACAGCAGAGAGCAAGAATTACATAACCGATTTTTTTGTTATTTGGTTTCTGGACAACAATTTTACATGTGTGCATTGAAAGTAGGGAAAAATTTCACAAACCATTGAGTTTGGATGATCTGGCATTGTTTGGGAATATCTGGTGAATATCAAATGATTAAAAAACCTACTTATTTGTGCTATTTGTGCTTATTGGTGCTACTAGCTTGTTGACAGACGTCTTACTAATAACTCACAAATAGGGTAGTTAACTCTGTCAAAATGCAGGGAAAAGGTTGTCTCAGAGATCTTATTAGTTTAAGCTTATCTGAGCAGTGTTTTTGACACGAACCTCTCTATAGGCCCTTTTCCGTGTCAAATGATTTTTATCAGAATTTTACTGAAAAGGTTCAACGAAGTTGAGTAAACATTAGAGGGGAAAATGCAAAACGAATCATTGATTTCCACTCGACATTTTGGATATTTTTAAATATGTTAAAATTCCAAACCACACATCCCAAAAACGCTGTTCTTGATTTAGCTTTGTTTTCAGTGAAATCATTGCCCTAAGTCCTCAAGAACACTTCTATGATGATAATAACTTATTTAGAAATTAAATTACTTATTTGATCATGAACTTGGCTGTCTAAGAACCCTCATTACAGTCAAGATAGTCTTTACCTATCAAGGCAAGACAGATAATGTACGTGGACAAAGGTCCGTGTACAAATCTGTGAGCATATTTTCGAGCCAAATGGAGGCTATTGTTTTTGTAATGGACCATATATTTTTACTGCTAAGAGTTATACGCTAGAACCGTCAACTTTAATTTGACACTTGAAATTAAAGTAAGCTGTTTCATTGCATTCTAGACACTAAATACAAGAAGTAAAATAAAATGTCCTTACCAAAATTTGCAATTAGCCAATCAGAAGCGGTGTCTAATGTCCTAATATCCTGCAATATCAATTCACTGACCTGATACCGCTACAATATCATGCTTGCTTGGTAGAATTTGTACATGGTAAATACCTAATCGTACCATTTTGGTATGCTTCAGCAGCATATCAGTCTCGTTTGTTTTCAGAGTAACAACTTATGTATCCTCTTTAATTTCCCTGTATAAATTAATACATATATGCATGCATATATATGATGAATGAAAGAATGCATGCAAGAAAGAAGGAAGGAAGAAGGAAAAAAATAAGGAAGAGAGTTAGGGATTTTAACCTGTCACTTCATGTAGAGGTTAAGGTATGTGTCTTTGTAATGCTTGATGCAGTCCACTACCAAAAATCAGTCACATTAGAGCCCCATGGTTCATGATGTAACCAGACTTGAGCAATCCATTTTTCTCCATTTATTACTGGACAGGAGCCATGGATTGACCTGGGGTTCAACTCTCCATGGTCTTGTTCATTAACGAGATGATTAAAAAACACCAGGCATGACCTTGCTTCGGGAACAACCTTCAAAATTTTTTCATCGCAACAGATCTCCTTTAGTAAAGGCTTTTCAACTTGTAATGGTTTATGACCAACATGGGAGCCATTTATAGATCGGGGAAAGATAGTTTCTCCACCTTGTGCAACTGAATTTAAGTAGAGCAGAAACGTGGCAGCGCGTTTCATTTTCTTGCCTTGAGTAACAAACCCAGAGTCGTAATGAAGATCATAGTTCTGGTTGGCTGTATATTTGGTCAGAGAAACTGGTTCTGCCAGTTTCCATGGCAACCCAGACAGGTTTCCAGCTAGCATAGCAATCTCTCTTAAAATCTCCAAATTAGCATCTCTTTTGTCACGCAAATAAAGCGACCATGAGAAACCACTGTTTGTATCCTCGACAAGTCGTTCTTTTGCTAATTTCATTAAGCTAACTTGTTGTTGGGAAGTAATACAGTTTTTATAGAGCTTTATTAGTGGATTTGTTGAGAGAACAGCCATTTTAGATACTTCATTTGAACTCCGTCCTGACAAAAAAGTAAAGAGCAATACTAATTAATGCTGTTTGTCATATAATTTATGTAAACACCCTGGTTATGTGAGGTTTCAGGTCAATGAGTGAAAATCACAGACTATTTGCCAAGCTGGGGAGCACAATTTTTTCAAGAGTACAGGAATTTAAGGCTACTCAGGAAAAACTATTTTAAAATAATAATATGTTTCAGACTTGAAGTAGGGTGCCCAGTTCTATTCATTCTGGGTTGGAAGCTTCCTTTTCTGGTAATTAATTAATTTACAGAACTGATATCTGTTTAAGAATTAACAAGTTGACATCAGTTTTTCATGCATCTGTCCTGTTATTGATCACGAATTTCATCAAAATGTTGTCAACATAGTCTGTGGATCCACTTGGCCATCACCTTGTGGATCCACAGCTACTTTGACAACATTTTGACGAAATTTATGATCAATAACAGGACAGACACATGAAAAAGTGATGTCAATTTGTTTTTTACAATGATAAATTGTAGAATTGTCTGTGTGCGCTCGTTGATGCATTGCATAAATTATAACTTTATGTGTCTGTCCACTTATTATAAAAATTAGCAAATGAGTGTGCAAGAATTACTGTAGTTATCGTAAAAAGCCAGGTTAATTAATTAATTAACCCCTGCCACAATTAGTTCTGGAAATAGTTGCAGGGCATGCAATTCTTGTAACTTTATTTTAAGAAAAGAAAAGAAATTCACTCAGAGCTCAAAGCCATGATGTTTGCAGGCTGTTACATAGTTCATCTTTTAAAGTGTTACATTAACTCATTTCACTGCAGCCGGGTTGTTCAAAGCCTGATTAAACTAACCCAGGATTAGGGAGCATTTTGATTTCAGTTTTCTAACTTTTCAGAAAGGTTTTCTTTTTAAATTGTTTGTCTTTCAGTTTTAAATTTGAACAATTTCAAACTACCGGTGCACAAAACCTATGGAATGAAAAACATTTTTATTCAAGAAAAATTAATACTTCAGTTAACTATTAATCCGGGGTTAGTGTTAACCGGCTTTTGAACTTGTTCGAAAGCTGCATGCAGACAATTTTACAATTTCTTATTGTAAACAAACAATTTTACAATAACTGCAGAAATTTTCCTGTGCTCATTGGCTAAATTTCATTGTCAATATGCAGACAGACACAAGAATTTATAATTTATGCGATGCATCAACGAGGGAGAGTGGACAATTTGACAATTTTTTAATGAATTTCTTGATATCATTGTCAAAGTAGTCTGCGGATCTGCTTGGCTATCGCCTCGTGGATTCACAGCTACTTCGACAATGTTATGACAAAATTCATGATCAATAACAGGACAGATGCATGAAAAACTGACCTCAATTTGTTAAATTGATGTCACTCTTTCATGCGTCTGTCCTGCCTAAGCCACAGGTCGTAGGTTAGGACGTCAGTCGAAAAAAGCAACTTAAGGTTATTCCTCAGAAGAGCATTGCGCATCCCTACTGCACATGATTTTTGCATCATTAGCGCACGCTCACGAGCGCATGCATGTACACAACATATACAAAGTGGTAGCTTTTGCTTAATGGCTAAACGGGAGACAACTCATTGTTTTCTCTTGGAAATGAGTACCGGGAACTGACGATTTTTTTATCTCGTTTGAATGCAGGGATCACCCTCTTTCTAGACAGTGAATATAGACCAATTTCCATTGTAGAGTTTTAAACTATCACTGAAAATGAGAGCATAGCTAGTGTTCGGAAAAGATAATATATGCTCTCAAGAACACTGCGTGCTTGGAACATATTGAATCCCTGTTGGTTAAAAATGAGTGCCTTTATCATAAGAAACGCACATCAAATTGCTCCTTAACATTGAAGCTGTACATCCATTGATGTTTTTCTCACTTAACTTTCTCCCTTTTTTTCTGCTCTCACAAAGCGTAAAGTGAATGGTTCAAACGTAAACGTTTCTGAAAGCAGATAGCTTAAGGAATTATGGGGTTTATTGAAGGACCTCCTGCTCCTAAACGAGAACTGGGACACCCCATTTTTATTTCAAAATTTAAGTTCTCTTGAAAGAAGCAGGTGAAGTTTGAAAGAAAATCGATTGTGAGTTCTATTTCAATGGAATTACCTTAAAATATTAGTTTTACTCACCACTAAAGACAACATCACAGTACGAATGACCGGCTCGAAGGAAAGAGCTTGAACATTTTAAGTTTTCTTGTTTAGAAAACACCAAAAAGTGATGCAATAAGGAATCAAGTGTTACAAACACAAACACAAGCGTTACACTCCACGAGTCCATTGCCATGCCGGGGGCTGGTCTCCAGAGACGTCTGTCTCTCCTGGCCCACGGAGCCTGGACACTAGAAATGGCTGAAATCAGGAAACAAGGCCAAACATGGGGGGAACACAGGGCGTTTTCGATCAAACCAGAAAATCCACTGCCAGACCAAACAAGTGCAATGCAAGCGTAACGCTGGATCAAGTACACTCTTGTCTTTTATGAAAAGAATATAGTTTTTCAGGCCGAAGCTGAATATCCTTATTTTTCTGCCCATGTTAGGCTGAAAATATTGTTGTGAATATTCTTCCAGGTTTAGACTGGTAACTCATGACATTTCTGTTTTCGCATGTATTTGGTGTACATGTCTGGATGGTGTTAAAGCAATTTTGGAGCCAGCCTGAAGGCATTAAAGCCTGATATGGCTACCCTGCAGAACAGGCGTAATTTTATCTTTTACGTATTTTTAATAGGCGAACTGAGGCGAAAGCGCGGCGAGCGAGTCGCGATTCGTGAGTCGAGCCTTGCGCAAATAACATTTTTTACCAGTCTTGGGACAACTGTAAAATCCCGTCACCCACCTACCATTTGAAAGAAACTGAGATGAAAATCACGTACGTTTGCCCATTTTCAAGAGTATCACAGAAATCATAAAAAATTTTAAGAGTCTATATGGTTTTGGGGGACACTGTACAGATTTTGAACCATGTTTCAAAGTCTATAACTTGGTCTCTGTTCACCCTAAAAGCATCAAACTTGGTCAAATGACTACTCTTAACGTGATCTTTCATGTTGTGGTGTCAGTTTATCGATTGGTTAAAATGTGAAACTCGCAATTTTGGAATGGTCTATAAGATTGGAAAAAATTTTTAACGAAAATAAAACAAGACCGCGAGACAAGCTTAACTGTTAGTATTCTTTCTGTAATAGGAAAATATGTATGTGTATGAGTTTATGAACGCAATAATCGCTAATAATCTAAATACAATCGACAAGGATCTTAGAAAATTCGGTAATGTACAGGGCTTAGAATTCACATACTGTCGCCCAGATGCAATATAATTGATTAATTGAGCGCTACAACGAAGCTGTACCTGCAAGGATTGGCGTTTCCAATATGTTTACGAAGGCATCCAAATACTGACTCACTGGCAGTCATTCTACATAATATTCAGTTTCTCTTTTCCTTTTTCTAGGACATGATGTTCACAAAGAGTCTTTAACGAAATGACGGCCTTAACTTAATGAACACAATGATTAGTTGGAGAAATATATGCCGGGGAAGTAATTGAACTGAAATAACAATGTGACAAGAGGAGAAATAAAGGATGATCATTCAAAACTGTTTCTCTCATTTTCTGTCTTTATTAGTAATGCTAAAACGAGGAAAAGAAACTTAAAGTCAAAGGGTCCTGCAACCACATGGCTTTCTTGAGCGCAAAAAACCGATCTTAGCAATAGCGCATCACCGCAGTAATTAGAATATAATGTGTTACAATGTTCTCCAAAAGAGGAAAATAAATTGACACTTGTGCCCACTTTACACTAGCCAAGGTGATGGTAAAAGCCGAAAGTGTCTAATTTTTCGCTATATTTTCCTAAGAGAGGAGGTAATTCCTCTAAAGTTATTTACATGCATGGTAGCCAATTATTCCTTGGATGAGATCATCACGCGCACCTCTCAGGAAATAAGCAATCCTGCGACGCCGAGTTTGCCAGGCGAACACCACGAAACACCCACACAACGCGCGTGGTAGCCCGCGAACACAGACGTATTTCTGGCTGTCACTTGGTTCCGCCGAACTTTCACGCATGGCAACATTTTCTGCGGAAGAGCTAAGTACGATGTCTAAAAATAACTTTAGAGAGATTACCTTGGGAATAATGTCTATATGAGGGATGAACTCTCTTATTCTTCAACCTTTCTTGAGTCATCTGTTGTGCGCTTCTTTACGTGCAGAGACGTTTTCGCGTTCTGTTCGCACTAAAGTGATTTGGGGCGCGAGTAAAAAAAAATCGACGGAGTAGAGGGTGGTGGGGGTGAAGGGGTGGTGGAGTTGGGTGTCTCACTTGAGCAAACAAGTAAATGTTCAGCATCCAGATCCAGCCAATATTCTCTTTTTTTCTGGTAAATCATTAAAGAACAGTGTTAAATTTAGTTTGTCAAGTTTGTTTTGTTTTAATGCCACGTTGATTTCACTAATATCGAAAATAAGTTTACAAAGGTTACATTCCAGAAGTTTAATGCATTCTTTGAAAACATTATACGTACGGATTGAGGATTGAATTATGTGAAAATCAAAGACCTGTCAGACTCAAAATAATAGTAGAAAAACTATCTTTTTAAAATTTTTCTTTTTTTTTCCGACTTACAATTAAAAAATACTGACTGTAGGTACATTAAATACATCTTAGGATTTTACAAGCCAGAAGACAGAAGTAGCATGTGATAATCATGCTTACATATAACATTTAGCTCTGTGACGTCTCGTTTGTCCATGACTAACAAGCTATGTTACCAACCAAAGATGCACAGCGATTCGTCCAAAAAGATTTTCCCACGCTAAAGTTTAAAATAGAACGGCTTAAAAAATATTGGTCTACTTTGCAGAAATACTTTAAATACTTAATTTCGTTTACTCACTACACCTGGCCTATGATTGAAACATCCTGCTGTAAAGAAGCCCTTGATGATCTTACTGAAATAAATATCACAGAAATGCAATCTCTCCAAAGATCATGGCCGTTTACAGAATTCTTACAGAAGCAAAAGGCCTTTAGATTCTGTAGACATAGGCCTGTTCTTGACCCAGCCTTGATTTCACTGCCCAAGAGGGTAGACTCGTTTTCTTAAACAACAGTTTTTAACTGAAGTTATTAGTGACGTTCAAAAAGTTAGCTTGTACTGTAAACATTTGAACATGTCTGTGCTTTAGATTTTCCTAAAACGAGTTAATCGTTCTTTGAACGTACACAAACAGCATTGTCCTTACATTATTCGATTTGAGCTTCGAACCTGGAGATCAACCTTAATCTCACGCTCTCTCTCCGTTGCGTCCCTAAAGACAAGGGAAGGCAAAGGAGAGAGAGAGTCTGGGATCGAGTTTGCCTCAAGATTAATCGTCTTTGGCATAAAGTTCAGTGGGGTACTCATGGGGATATTTTGCCACATGACCCATACACTCCTGGTGCTGTTTTTTCAGGCGGGAAGGCACAGTGTCATATACATCTTGAAACATTTCTTTGACAGGTGGTTTGAGAGCTTTTTCAGCTCTGGAAAAGGCTGCCATGACTTGCTGACGGGCATCACGCTTCCACTCCTCTTCCATGTTAGTGTCCCACCATTCTTTGTTCTCCATGTACTGTCTGGATAATAAATGTCAGTTTATAATTAGCAATTAAATTATGAACTCGGGATTACTATTGCATGGGCACAGCACGTATAGAAATACGTATAGAGGCAGAACGTATAGCAGCACGTATAGAGGCAGCCTGCAGAACAGGCGTAATTTTTTTGCGTATTTTAGGCGAACAGAGACGAAAGCGAGGCGAGCCCGAGGGGAAGAGCGCGAAAAAAATAACCAATTGGGTAGCCGAGTTCATATTTGAACGTCGGAACAGCTTGAACAATGGTATGCGTACAGGCGTTATTTTTTTCGCGCTCTTCCCCTCGTGCGCGTTCGTCTCGCTTTCGCCTCTGTTCGCCTGAAATACGCAAAAAAATTACGCCTGTTCTGCAGGCTAGTATAGAGGCAGCGTGGCCGAACGGTCAGCGCGTCGGACTTCCAGTCCAGCGGTCCCCGGTTGGAGCTCCGCTCACTACCTGGATTTGTTCCTCGGTAGCCCCGAGTTCAAATTCTTGGCCACGCTTGTAAATAGCCAATTGTTTTGGGATTCTTAACAATGTTATGTTCAATTTGAATTATTTGTTTCAGTTGTTTGCTCGGCCCCACTAGCACTTACTGCCGTGGGTAAATAAAGGCTATATTTCTTCATTTTTATGAATGATTTAATTGTTTTAGTATAAATCTGCTAGCCTAAATCTTCTTTTCTTCTTCAGTACCAAATTTCTTCTTCACTCTCAACTTTTATGAGGTAATAATTCAGTTAATAAGGCCAAACGCCGAATAAAAAAACTAGTAGCCATTTATACACTCTGATACACTTGGGTGGAGGAAGGCGAGGTGAAATTAAGCGTCTTGCCTATAAAGCACCAGCCAAACGTTCGCAACATCTCAACCCAACATATCCCAACATTGTTGGCCCAGCATTTGCAAGCACCGGCCAACATTTGAACGCAACATATCCCAACATTGTTGGGCGCAACTCGTTGCGCGCATTTGGTCATCCTGTTGCGACGTGTTGCGACATGTTGGGTATTGAAAATCGAACAAGTGCGCATGCCTGGGCGCAACATTGTTGCATTGTGCTGGCCAAACGGCTACAACATCATGCAACATCCGCAAATGTTGCATGAAAAATTTGACCATTTTCAAATTTGAGCCAACAACACCCAACATGTTGCAACACGTCGCAACAGGGTGGCCAAACGCACGCAACATGTTGCTCCCAACAATGTTGCGATATGTTGCGTCGAAATGTTGCGATCGTTTGGCCGGGGCCTAAAACACAACATGATGACCCTGCGAAGAGCTTACAACCCGGGCCTGTGGATGTGAAATTTGATATATTAACCATCTCGGGCTAGGAAACACTGTAAAACATAGATAATATACAGGCACAGAGAAAACTGGAAGTATCCAATTTGATACGTGTTGCACAATAATTTGGTGCTGTTCTGTGAGTTGGTTACTCCAAGCACATACCTAAGCCTCCCAATAGGGTGGTCCTCTTTGTCCCAGTAATTGACTTCCTTTAGAGAGCGGTACACCGAGGAATCATCACTTGTACTGTGGTGGCCAATTCTGTGAAAACATATTACATTGTAATTATTTATTGTTTACTCTTATGCTGCTTACAAAGCTCAAGATAGGTGAGATCAAGTAATCTTAAGAGGAAGGAAGTAAACATGGTTCACCCCAGATCTCAGGCCATTCAGGGACTTTTCAAGGACAAAGCAGCAATATTCAAGAACTTGCATAATTTTCCTCAGAATGAAATGGAAAATGTGTTTAGGTAGCTATGGTGGTTAATACAAAATACTGAATTTTCAGGCCCACCTGAAGGCAGGATTACTTTGAATTACTTAATATATGCTAACTTACTTACAGCAGGTACAGTACTTCACATAAAAATCCTTCAACTCCTGAATCATCAAAATCAACTTTTTGAATTAACAATAATCCCCAGGGGCAGGGGTACTCCCATGTGAAAAGACAGGGGATGCTCATAATTGAAAAATTGGAGTTCAACCTCTAAAGGAGACCTATCTGGGTACAGCTAATAACCTTTATTTGACCCGGATGAAAGATGCCACTTCAAAAAGGATATGACAGCATTTTTTTTTACTATATCTTTGAGTGCAAACATTTGTCAATAGTGGTGTTCCCTTGAGCACACTAAGCGAGATCAGAATTCACGATTTACAAGCCTAAGCAAGATGACAATCAGCTCTGACATTTTAACATTGGAGTCCTCCAGGCATTGTAATTGTTTAACAGTCACTACTCTATCTAACCTGTAAGTCATAGCCTCAACCATGACTGGTCTTGACTGATTCACTGCAATCTCACGAGCTGCTTTGGTGACATTATAAACGGCAAAGACATCGTTACCATCCACACGAATTGCTTTCATCCCATAACCCCTGCCACGTCCAGCTACACACAGATATCAGACAAAGTTAAATCATGCAGGGGGAGTAAAAATAATTACTAAAGTTGGTATGAAATTTGCTTGGTTAAGATTTTAGATAGACTTTATAGAAGCTGAGAATAGAGTGAAGAGATCCTATCAAGAATATTCTATTTTTAGTTGGTGACAAACATTAGCCATGCATGCACCTGAAGAAAAAATCGCAAACCTATTCCATCCCCTCTGTACTGATCAATGGTAGGAGTGGATATGGCATAACCATTGTTACGGCTGTTGAATAAGATGAAATATCATTGTTAGACACAATATCCATGTCCTAGGTAATTACCATGTCTAACTGTTGACCCTGGGTAACCATAAGGTAACAGGATTTTTCCATTCAAACTAAGTTGGAACATTCATGAATCAACAGCATGCACCATTCATCTGCTCATTCTTTGCCTACTTCTGGGGTAGATCTAAGAGGGGTTTGGGGGGTTCGGTCAAACCCCCTAAATAAAAAAAAATGACATGTTTATAACATGGTGGCTTGGCCTCAGAATGCCAGAAATCCCATTTCCGAGGACCTCAATTTTAAATACCATAAATCCCAGAATTTGCGCCCCCGCCCCCTCAAATAAGCACCTCCTTCAAATAAGCACCCGTCCAGTTGGCCAAAATTTAAAATAAGCACCCCTCCTCAAATAAGCGCCCCCTCCCTTTCCCCCATTTTGTGGACGAGTAATGAGACAACAAAGGATCTATAGTTTTCGTCGTGTAGTATTAGATTAGTGCATTGTTTCGGTTTGTGAACATGTTAAGTTTGGAAAAAAATTACAAGTATTAACGGTGCCACAATTTAAACTTTAGGATCAGCTTTTTATGTCGAAAAACAGCTTATGTTGTTGTTTACGTGCAGATGATGTATTACAAAAATGATCATGTCAGGCCATGAATAATTTGGGAAAAATTAAATAAGCGCCCCCTTCGATTAAGCGCCCCCCCTTGAATAAGCGCCCCTCGTCTCCCTCTAAATTTGAAATAAGCGCCCTGGGCGCTAATTCGAGGATTTACAGTATTTTACAGGGGAAGATGCTCCCACAGGGGATTGCAAAACTGTCATCAAACTGTATGGCATTCCCACTTCATGTGACACAAAACTATTAAATTAATACGTAAACACTAAAATTATGTTACACCATGTTTGGGAGCCATTAACATATGAAGAGTGAACAACTAGACATATTTTTACTCATTAAGCTTTGGATAAATACTGAATATTTTTCCTGTTTTTATTTACCAGAAGAAAATGACAGGAGCTTCCAGAGTTGCAGCAAAGTTAAAGGCGGCATGGGCATCTCCTTCACTGGCAGCTCCTTCTCCAAAATAACAGATGATGCAATTCCCAGTGCCTGCTCGTTTTAATGCATAGCCATATCCAGAGGCTCAAATAAAATTTTAGAAAATTAAATTAACTACTAACAGTAACTGTTTATCATAGACTTGATAATAGCTAGTAAATAAGCGAGAAAGCTAGGAAGCAAGGAAGGGAGCAAGCGAGCAAGCAAGCTAGCAATTAACTAATATATTTAACATCAATAACATTATGAGTGCACAAATATACAATCATACAACACTGAAACAACAGGTCCACTATAACTTAAGAAGACTGATGCTAAACCTTGCAATAGTGAACTAACCTTGAGGCATCTGAGTAGCCAGGGTAGAAGAAATTGTGACAAAATTGAGATCTTTTGAACCATAGTGGACAGGCATCTGCCGACCCTTGCCATTATCATATTGATTTGCATAACACTGGTTCATAAAGTTATCTAATGTGAATCCTCTCCATAGCAGGACACCAGCTTCACGGTACTGACCAAGTGCAACGTCCTCGGATGAAAGGGCTGCTGCACTACCAAAATGTGTCGCTTCTTCACCATAGCTTGTCATATAAAATGATATACGCCCCTTGTTGGAAATAAAGAAAAAAATTTCATAGACAATTCAAATGTTTATCAAATGGATTTCTCACTAGGGCTTATCATGAAGAGTAATAATTCTAATAAAAATGCTATTTTAGGACAACAGCAGATTTTTGCCAGGAATTTTTAAGATTGTTAGGAATCAAGAGGCGGGAAACATAAAAATTAAAGTTGACACTACACCAAGTTTTTGGAATTACCTTCATTGCTAAAGAGTACTTGTCAAACAATGCTTGTTACAGTTGTCAACCCCTGTGTTTGCTAGGTAATCATAACATAAAAATTGTAACCATTCACTAATAGTCAACCTTAAGCTTCTCCTGCAAAGAAATATCTCTCTAACCAGGTATTAAATCTGGACTAAAGATTGTCCACTTCAAGAAGCTCTCAATCCCAGGGAGGGGAATCTCCTATAAAAAGGACGGGGTGGTTGTCGTACTTTTGGCTGTTAAAAATGCTGATTTGATACTTCTTGGGCCAAGGGTGTTCAACCTCAAAAGGTCCCACAGTGGGAGCTTTTGCAGTACCTTTTAAGGCATTGAGCTGAAAAAAGTCAGTGTCAGGTCAATGGTGTAGAAATGGTACTTCTTAAGGGTGAAAAAAATTTCAAGCCATGCCCACAAAACAGGATCTTGGTACCTCTTAGAGGTTCTTTTCAAAATTTCTGACAAGCATGCCCATCCTTTTCATAGCGAGTAAACTTTTTATATGGGAGTCGATCCCTCCCCCCAGGGTCTAATGGATCATGTTGCCTTGAAGTTATTGGAGACAAATATTTGTGAACATCACTCAGTCTTATCACTTATTTATTACCTGTCGCTGAGACTCATATAGTATACGGTCCATTGTATTCAACAGAGTCATCTTCTTGTACATATCCTGTATTACTTCTTTGTCCAGCTACAAAGCATGAAATAAATTGAAAAAAAAAGAACTCAAAATATCAGTGATCTTAACCTCAGAAGTGAGTCAATGATTTTGACGCTAATAGAAATATAGAAATTTAATTCTATTTATAATGAATAATTATATTTGTGTTGGTTTTTCTTGCAAACAATCACATCACATTGAGAAACTGGCAAACAAGTGTACCTTGAGAAAGAAGCAACGGATTGAGTTTAAGGTGGCTCAAAACAGTTTCCAACACTTAGATTTTGATGGGTTGTTAGAACCACTCTTTATCACTTGACACTACAATCATGGTATCAGAAAACTCCCCAATCATTGGTGAACACACTTTTGGCAAAGTTTAAAAAAATTCTGTACATAGGGTTCAAAGCCACCATAAATTTTCGCAAATGCAATTGCAGTTCCCAATTAAGAAATCTTTTAATCCAACCTATCAACTTTTAACTCAAACTTTCCAAGGGACACTACTTTCTGCTTCATTGACATAGAAGAAGTATTATTTCATTCTATATAAGGAGAGAGTGAAGTCTAACAGAACTTGGTTACTTGCCCAAGCTGAAAGTTGCAAGTTGCTTTGAGAAAAATATCAATTTATTTTAGGACATTGCGCTGCAACACTGCAGAGTTCCCATCAAAAGAATATACAGTTTGAATGCAAATACAATAATTAATAGATATGACACCATGTAAGGTAAAAAAAGAATAGACTGTGGCGATGGTGAATTGCTGTCAGTAGTAGACCACATAAAGGATTACGGTACAAAATGTACAATTTTTATGCGTTTTAACCCCTACCAAATGATTATTTTCTGTTTAAAGAACAACAAGTGCGCGATTGTGTTTTGTGGAAGAACAGACAATAATGGAACATTAAATTATGCAACATCTGTGTTGACCCAACCTCCAACACTCCCCCAAACCGACGTCGAAGTGTCGCGTTTCATTTCTAAACAAACAAACGTTGGCTCAAAAATTCGCCATTACGTTGTAAGATTTCGGCCTTCCCGGGTATACATATAGGATTTAAGGTCTAGCACTAAATTTATGAGATTTGTAATAGATCGATCTTACAACAGGCTAAATAAATGTTCGAATATAAGCTTAAATTTAAGCTTACCTTAGGATCGTGTGCTTCATCAAACACTTTTCCGTTCCGATCCATGACACGATACACAGGAATAACTCCGCCATCGTCTGGATCATCGAATTCCAACTTTTCGGTGTAATATGAATTCAGAGCGCCCGGAAATCTTGGCTTGTCTTGATGTTCATGTTCGGGATTTCCCGCTCCAGTGCTGTACGAACTCAACTGTAGAAGATGAATTAGCAAAATCATTGCTGATATTTTCCTGATCAAGAAAGGAAGATAACACAGTTAACTTACTCTTAAGGTCTTGAAGGTATTGGGTAGTGTCTTAAGATGGAAAAATTTGCTGCCAAAGCGAGGAAGCACTGCTCTTACAAGCCACGTTGAGGCAGCCATCTTAGTACCCTAGCGTACCCCTGGTGACTAGAAAACTCGTCACAGGTAGGCCAGGGGACGGGTAGGGCTGGATATTTCTGGGAGTGGTGTATGTGATTTTATTGGAAGAAGGGAGAGCATTTGTTGCTTACTCTCTTATACGCTGTAACTGTAGAGGTTGAGTTCAATATATTTGCGGGGAATAATGTTTTAAAAATTGCTAGAGAATTCATTTGAAAGGCATTATGAAAAAAAAGTTTTGATGACAACCTAACCTTACCCTACCCTACTAAAATTTACAATGTCCAGAATTCTCATGTGAGCCCGCAAACATATCCAGAAATTCAAAATGGCGGACGAAGCTTTGGATGAGAATTTTCCACGTTATTCATCAGAACTAAGATCTATGCGATGTGAACAGAGTCTTTTGAACAAAACAGACGGATCAGCAAGCTTTATGCAAGGTAATATTTCGTATTTGTTTATCCCGACGTTATCAAAGTTAATTGAACTAATCATAGGCTGGCATATATATTGTTTACACGCGTTCTTGGCATGGCATCACCATGGGTTGCTAAATATCACTGTTTCAGGAAATACTCAAGTGATTGCGGCAGCATATGGTCCCGCAGAGGTCAGAGCAAGCAAAGAACTCATAGATAAAGCTACCTTGGAAGTTGTTTTCAGACCCAAAGTTGGTATGCCAGGTGAGCAGTTTTGACCAAAAAGACACTGTTTATGGTCTTTATGGTTGTATCTCCAAAATAAAGAACTATCCCCACCAACTCTCGTGCCTGCGCTGTTGAAAACATCAGTATCTTACTCACTCACGCCTACAGACTAACTTCTTACACCTAGCTGAAAAAAAATTGAGCTACTACAACCTAAACTGACACACTTTCAAAAAGTATATAGCTAGTCAAACCAGCCCAAGAAAAGACCGTGTAAATGACGGGACACTTACCTCACTCAATTCCCAGATTTTTGAGGGGAAACATTTTGGAAAATGCTGGTTCAATTGTGAAGGTGTTTTGTTTGGTGAAACAAAACTGCAACTGACACCAGGAAATATCTTCCAAAATATGGCCAGTTTTATAAACCCAGATGTAATATATTTTAAACCCTCGAGACAGTGTTTCATCGGGATATCAAAACACTGAGAAGAGAGTTGACGTGCAGCGGAGTATTTTTGTCGAAATTCAAGGTGTTTGGATAGCCGATGAAACACTGTCTGGAGTGTTTGATATATCTTCTCAATCAAAACAAAAAGTAAGGAGTAAACTGAGAACTAAAATCATCAAAATCTATGCTAAGTAAGACTGGATATCAAAACTTCCTTCATGGTTGTGATTTTCTTTGTTTTAACTTGATGAATTATTAATGAGTCTGAGAAGATACTTTCTTGTACTCATTAATAGTTCATCAAGTTAAATTACAGACAATCAACCGTGAAGGAGGTTTGGATATCTGATCTTAATTAGCATGGATTTTAACGGAACAGCGGAATGACAGCTCCCCTGTTCTGTCAATCCACCATTTTGGCTTTTAGGGTCACTCCCTAAAACGTCTTTGCTGATCCAATTGTCAAATACTCAAAGTATCTAAAATTTACCCAAAATCCGCTAGCTAAATAGGTATGAAAGTAATAAACAGTTTCTTTTGTATCTGTAAGATTGCAAGGGTCCACAAAATTTTATTTGAGCCATTCCTATACAAAACAGAATTATAGTAACTTTCTGGAGTTCCTTTCAAAATTTTAAATGATCACCTGTAGCCTGTAACTTTTGTATGTGATTTCTTCCCCCCAAGGTTTTTGCCTTACATTAAATCATATTTTCCCCCCCAGTGGATAGGAGTGTCAGAGCACCTACAGTCTATATAGCAGACCTTCGTCAGCATGGCAAAGCTAAAAGGTTTTCAACCTAACAAATTTAGTGACCAACATACTGTTCAAAAGAATTGCTGACATAGACCCATTTTGTTTTGAACTTGAGACTACGCAGTGTTGAATAACTGGTCTTCAGTTGCTGCAAATTTCTTAAATCCGCAGGCTGTGCAGAAAAACTGATGGAGAGGGTTATACGTAATAGCTGTGATCCAATTGTACTGACTTCCAGACACCCAAGATCATCCCTGACTGTTGTCATACAGCTTGTTCAGGACTGTGGATCAGTATCCTAAATGATATTGTCACTTATAGTCAGGTTGCCAAGTCTGTAAGGGATGTTAGGTCATTACAAGTTAACCACCAACATGTGTAAGTGTTAGAATGTACCATCCTGCTACTTCCAACATTGATACTATTCAACTCAGTTTGCCTGTGTCAGATTTTGGATATTCTCATTTTTCATTAAGTTTTATTTGTCAATTTCTTTCATTGCTATGTGGCTGGGTTTTTTAAAATGTGATTTTTGTTGATTGATAAAATTTGATCAAGTTTTTGCCAGACATTTTAAGACTTCTCATGGTCTAGAGTTTATTGTTTCTTCATTCATCATCAACAAAATATGCTTTGTCTTGGTTAATTCACTGTACATCAGATCATGCAGATGTAAGGCTGTGAATATATTCTTTTACATTTTTTTCAGGGAACAGTTTCCTACATCATTATTTTATGGCTACAGGTACATTGCACAATTTTAATATTTATCAACAAAAAAATTCTGATCTTGTCAAACAATTCCTCACAAGGGCAAGGACTCAACCTTCTGATCTTAATACAGTGCTAACCAACAGACCAACATACCAAATGTATCAGGACTGGTTTACATTTCTAATATATTTC
Source organism: Orbicella faveolata (assembly GCF_042242905.1). Lineage (NCBI taxonomy): Eukaryota > Metazoa > Cnidaria > Anthozoa > Scleractinia > Merulinidae > Orbicella > Orbicella faveolata. Next base: position 33,614,426 of record NW_028301552.1, on the reverse strand, counting down.
CCATTCTAATTCTGACCTAATAAATTATCAGTCTATGCACTTGTGTGCTTTCATTAACTGGCAAAGCTACTGTCCTGTGCCATCAATGCTGCCTGCATGGCTATGGTTGATGCTGGTTTCCCAATGAAGTGTCTGGTTTGTTCTGTGTCTTGTGCTTTGAGTGAAAATGGAGACATCCAATTGGATCCTACTCTGGAACAAGAAAAGGTATATTGCTAGAAGGTGCCATTTACATTCAAATAATAAGGGTGTCTCAAATTGAAATAAAGCAGCAGGGGGATTTCATAAAGACTAGGCGGAGCACTATTCAGTCAAGATGGTAGCAGCCTTGTGGGGAACAGTGTCTGAGTGGGTTACTCCCTCCTACATAGAGTACAAGGTGCAGGGACTGAAAAATGTTTTGAAAATCTGCATGTCTTGAGACCGTGCAGTCTGGTGCATTATTTTGTAGCACCCAGAAGTGATTTTCTTTCATTTATACAGCACAAATACTTGAAGTACATGTAGCTGCCACATTACATTGGACATGCATGATATGTATTAAGACACTGAATGAGAAATTTTATACACTCAGAAATGATATTTCATGTACAATTCATTTATACAGTCACAGAAAGGGAAATTATAAAACTCTTTTTTCTTACAGTCAGCCTCAGCGGTGATGACCTTTGCTTTTGATAGTGTCAATAAAAATGTGATGACATCCTCCACAACAGGCAGTTTTACAGTACAAGAGGTAAAAATTTAAAAACTAGACATTCACTTAGACAGCTTATTCAAAACCTAGGAAAGTCATCCTTTTTTATTCTGTCTTTTGATTTTCCAAGTTGTTATTACAAAAAAGAATTATGCAAAACGAATGTCGGTTATCTTATGATATTAAATATTCAGTATAGTTATTATGTAACAATTTATTACACTAGCGTATTAATAATTTTAGTTATCAACTCAAGTGATCTTTTTCAGTATGAGAAGTGCTTAGAAGCATGTCGGAGTGCTGCTACCAAACTTTTTGACTTCTTCAGGCTGTCTATCGAAAGAAAGCTTTCCAAGGTAGAACAACTTACATTGATGTCCTTTTCAGTCATATTTTCAGGAACAAGATGTTGTAGAGTTGTGCTCAAACTAATCTGTGTTTCATTAACAATAGCTGACTAGTCATGACACATAAAAAAATGTTTTTTGGCATGTTGTAACATACCGTCATCACATGCAACAAAGTTGTACTGTATACAAAAACTGAATTTGTCTGAATGATTCTTGGCCACATTCAATGAGACACTAATATACTGCATTTAATGTAATTATGATTTCTTTTTCTCTCAACAGGATGCAAAGTTCATGGACATAAACATTGCCTAATTTAAACATCATGGCATCAAGCAAGGTTTGCAGTTGACAAACTACATAGGACCAACTCATGTGTTACTTGAGCTGGGTATGGTATGCTGGTTAACTCTGTATTTTACAAATCACAGCTCACTGCTTTCTTGTGATTCAAGTGCTCAGTGATCATGTTAATCCAAAGGATTCATATCATAGGGCAAGAAGATTATGGCCAACTTCCACTAACAAGAAATGAACAATAACAAGTGATGGCCAATGACGTGGTTTGCTGTAAAGATCAGCGATGCCGTCCTTTTGAAACAATTCAGTGGTATAGTAATAATATGGTTGGTAATTCAGACAAACAGGACAAAAAAATCAGGAATGTCTAAGTTCGCAACGCAAGTTTTTCATTACATTGGGACATTCAGCTTTCAACTCATGATCAGGATACCACTTGTTACCATTCATGCCGGTGATGGACTGCTTGGAGCAGTCATTTGACTTCTCCTTAAAGGGAAGAGCTGGTTTTGTAGCTACCTTGTGATGGTGGTAAAGTGCAATCTGTACTGATGACCTGTCATACATTGGAGCAGGAGAAGGGGGCTGGAAGGCCCAGTGATGAAATTTGTGAGGAGAGGGGTTGGAGAGAGAGAGAAAGGGCTGAAGGGAAGGGAGAGTAGAAAAACTGGGAAGTTTCGGGCTGTGGAAAATAATACAAATATACAATTGGCTAAATTTAGTCTGAAAGCAAATATTGAGAAGTGATCTCTGTGTGTATTGCAAAACAAAGTAAGAAAGAGCTACTTTTATTAGTACATAATAAAAATGAAAAAGAAAATGTATATTTGATAGTTTTTGAGAGATCTCAGTGGCAGTGTATTTCTAACAAGGGAATTAACGTCAGACAAAGAGGTCATACAAACCATTGACCTGGACTTGACGAGTCGGCATTGTAAGGCATATCACATTGCGGTTGACTTGCTAGGGAATCACACATTTAATCTTTCTTGAGCAAACAAGTCGTTCTTTATTTATTTTTATAAGTAAAAATGCACTGAAACTTGCTGAAGCTTCTCATTGCTATTTATTTTATTAACAATGGTTCAGGAACAGTATATAAATATTTTGTTAACATTCCAGTGACTTGCTCTTATTAACTGTTAATTTTATTAGCAATTTCATTTAGCTGACTTTATGTACAAAGCAGGTTTTACAGCAATAAATATGCATCTTTACCATTTTGTTCTAACATGTTTAGCTAAAAATAGGATTAGTATACTCTCAATAAAATCCTGCTCTCACCAAATCACCCTGCATAGCAGTGGTTCAGGTATTTAATATATTAACATATCATATGTGTATAAATATTGTGGACATATACTGTTATTATTTTATATTTAGCAATTACTGTCGATATCCAAAATAATATAGTTTACCAGCAGCTCATTAGTCTACGAGCTGCCCACATTAACATGTATTGTTAAACAAAAGATGTGTGTTTAAGAAGTCTCTCACACGTTCCAACATCTATGGTTACCTTCAACTTTTGTTTGATAGTAGATATTGGGCAAATGAAACACTTAATGATGGTCCCCTAGACTTTTAAGCAAATCTGGAGTCACCTGAGGTTAACAAAATCATTTGATTCAAGCCAGATTGTTGTAAATCTTTATACCTTACAATGAGATGTTTAAAACACCTGCAGCAATAATTAAACATATCACCAGGCCTTGTAAATTATCAGTACCGGTACAAGGCTACACCGTGTAAATATTCTTGGCCAGCAACCTTGTCCTGAATCCTCTGTATATCTCTCACCCCTCTGTTATGCACTTGAAGCTTCGCTGTCGTCAACTGGAGGTAATGGAGCTTTGTCAAGATGGCTTTTCTTGCCCAGCAAGATTTGAATGAGCTTCATTGTATTCTTGGCCGTTCTTGTTACTTCTTCCTCAGTTCCTATTGCAGGATTGAACTCGACCATGTCAACAGCAGAGAGGCACCCTGAAGGGAACACATCAGATTACAAATCACTCTGCATTTTTGATGACTCTGTAAAATTATGTCAAAACAGTGAGACCACATTAAGCCCCCTTCTCCTAATTCATGTGCAAAGTCTTTTGGTTTGTCACACTGACATTGTGTCTGTTGTGGCAGCATTTACACTAAACAGTGATATGAAATACAGTTGAACCTCCACTAATGGCCAGCCCGAGGGGGAGGGGGTGCTTCCAGAAAAGTTGGGTGAGGGTGTGCGGCCCACTTCCCAAAACCCTTACCCTATTTATGACCAAAATCTGCGTTTCTTTGCTACCCTATTTATGACCTGTCCAAAAATTTGATAGCCTATTTACAACCGTCGCGGCTGACACAGTTGCCCCAAACATAAGTTATGAAGGGCTTTTGTTGCTGGTTTTATCGATAAAGATGAAAATGTAGCTTCTAAGAAACATACCCAATTCAAGACTAGAGTGCTAAAACCATACCCTATTTGTAACCAAAATGGCCAAAATCAATACCCTATTTATGACCAAAATGGCTGAAAAACCCTACCCTTTGGGGCCGCACATACCTATTTAGCCCATATAAGGGAGTACCCCCAGCTGGCCATCCCTCTTCAAAGGCCACCTCTCTACAATGACCACTTGTGGTCCTGGCAGAGAGTCCATACCATTCACTCTTATGTTAACCTCTCTACAATGGCCATGTGTTCATACCAGCAATGGCCATCAAAGTGCATCCCAAATGACCCAAATTATCTCTCCATAACGGCCAGTTAATCAGCGACTGACGAACGGTGTATACAAAACCCCATTTTATATTGTAAAAGGTCACAAAACTTGATCTGTACCGTGCGTCTAGTCACTGTTTCTGTTTGGTTTCTGTTTTAGATATATTTTTATTATGTTAGATATTTCTTGCTACAAAAACACAGTTTTTAAACATAGAAATGTTGTACCCACCCACCAAAAAAAGCAGGTTATATGACACCCCTAATATACCTCCCCATAATGGCCATCTCTTGACAACAGCCACTTTCCTCTGTTCCCAAGGTGGCCATTGTGCAGAGGTTTGATTGTATTTACTTAAAGATATTAAGGTACACAAATCCTCTTGTAGCTAAAAAAAAAAAGTATCCATGACTTGCCCATGGAAAGTCATTGCAAATTCCTGGGGTAGGGAGTTGAGGATTCAAGAACTTAGCTGGAATTTCCTGAGGGGTTGGGTAGGGGGGAGATCCAACCGGAAAACCCTTCCTGTGGGTTGGGCTACTTAACCTAAAGCAACTTAAGCTAAATCAACTGAAAATGTTCAACTTCTCAAAGGAAAAGCCACGTGATGCAAAACATAGTAAATTCAAACACACAGTCACCTGTTTGAGCTACTATCTGAGCAATGTAAATCCCTTCATCCAGTGTGAGCCCTCCTCGCACTGAAACAGAAATACATAATTGTCATAACAATTTTATTTATGCTTTCAAGGCATTCTTGTTTTGATTTACTCATCATTCAAATACTAACAGGGCATTCCGTTATTTTCAGTTAAAGTGTTTATTTACCGGCAAAAAGGTTTAGTTATTCTTCAGGTTGAAAATAGATTGATTAATGGCCAATTTACTCATTCAAATGAATAGGGTTCAGGAATTGGGGGTAATGGAAAACCATCAATTTTATTTTCTGAACATATAAACAGGAATATCGTCAAGAAGTCTAAGCCTGACTCTTTCCAAGGAGAGCTGACTGAGACAAAATTGAAAGTCCCACCTGGGGTTCCAGTGCTTGGAGTCTCTTTTGGATCCAGTGAATCAATATCATAACTGACATGAATTGGACGATCACCACTGGCAAAGCAAAAACAACAAGAGAGAAACAATTGAATAAGTTGTGAATGATTGGATAAAAACTGAGAATGATCATTTAGTTACAATTTTGCGCAACATTCTCTTTAAAGTAGTCTGTCAGAAATTGTCTCATATTAATTTCCATCTCGTGCCAGCAGCTTGAGTACAGATTTTTTTTGTCAAATACCGGTACGAGTCGATGAAGTTTCAAAATTTCAATGCAAACATGAACTGAAAGAGACCTGCGGCCAGCTGCTCAAGCAGCACTGTGCTGTATCTAGTGGTGTGGTGCAATTCCAATCATTTTGGAAACTTGATTAATTTGGCTCAAAATTTGGTAAATCACATGAAAAGGTCAGGGATGTTCGTTGTCTTGCTTAGCAGTGCAAATGATGGAATTCTGGTCTCACTTAGGGTGTCCATGATGAAATGCCACTATTTTTGGCTGTCAAAATATCTTTTAGGGTGCACATGAAGAAAAAATAATAAGCAGAAACACTCTTATTTCCATTTTTAGGCTTGATTTCTGTGCAACTTACTTGGGGTTAATTTTTTCAAGAGCCTTCTCAATAATTTCTCCAATTCCATCTTTGTCAATGTCATCAATGGTGTATGAGGCAATTCCTAGCTGTTCACATATCTCCCTAAAATTGAGTAATGTAGTAATAAACATTCAAGTATATTTTATCATGCAAGGTAGCTGTAGCTTGCAGTACACAAAACCTTGTCATTTCAAGTTACAATGATTATAATTATGCCATGCATGTTCGTAAGGTACAAACATGATCACCTTTCTTGTGGCTCCACATCTCTTAGTCCAATATAAGCTATATCTTTAGGAGACAAACTACAAACAAACAAACAGAAAAAAACTGTCAGTTCTTAGCTAAAAATGCCCATCACCTGAGGTAGAAGAATCATTTCATTAAGCACGTCCTGACAACAGTAGCTTAAAAATATTTTAATATCTAAGTAGTTATTTTACCTCTTAACACTGCAATCCGTTTCTTGACTAATTTAATTACACCATACAACCTTTTTGCTTGTGATAAGCTTACAACAAATATCTAGCCTAAATTCCAAAGCTGCATTAGAACCTAGCCACACTCCTGAGTTTGGATGTTGAGATGGCTACAATTTGAGTTAATGACAATTAATTGTTTAGTGTGAATCCAGTCTAGCCAAAGAACTTGCAGAAATGATGATGATGAATATGAGTAAGAGGGTAAGGATGAAGAGAAGGACAAGACTGAGGATGATCATGAGGCTGACAATGAGGAGAAGAATGAGGTTGAGGATATGGAGATGGATGAAAAGGATGAGGATGAGGCTGAGGATGAGGCTGAGGCTGAGGATGATGATGGGGTTGAGGATGAAGATGAAGATGAGGAGGACAAGGATGAGGATGAGCATGAGGATGTAGAGAAAGATGAGGAGGAGGCTGAGGCTGAGGATGATGATGGTGCTAAGGAAGAGGCAAATGAACAAAGAACAAGGGACAAGAATGAATCTAAGATGAGGTGAGGATGATGATGGGGCTGATAGGAATGAGTCTGAGGGTGAGGATGAAGATAAGGAAAGGGATGAAGATGAGACAGGTCGAGCATAAGGCTGAGTCTGACAATGAGGGGATGGATGAGGCTGAAGATGTGGGGAAGGGTGAGGCTGAGGATGAGGGCAAGGATGAGGGCGAGGATGAGGCTGAGGATGATGATGGGGCTGAGGCTAAGAATGAGTCTGAGGATAAGGATGAAGATAAGGAGATGGATAAGGATGGGGCTGAGGGTGAGCATGATGCTGAGTCTGATGATAATGAGAAGGCTGAGGCTGAAGATGTGCGGAAGGGTGAAGCTGAGGATGAGGAAAGAGATGAGGATGAGGCAAGGGATGAGGGTGAGGATAAGGAGAAGGATGAGGCTGAGGCTGAAGATGATGATGACGATAGGAATGGCAATGATAGAGATAGTGAAGGTGGGATGATAATTTGTCCATATCCAAAGCATTCAAATAATTTTCTTTTGTCCTCAGTTGTCAAGCTGAAGTTAGCAAAAACGGGGTGACGGACAATTTGTTTTATTAATAAGCTACATACTGTATATATTTGTCAGAATCAGTCTTTCTTAAAACATACCATGGTGAACACCATTCATATCCAGGAATGGTTTGAAACTGCAAAATTAAGATTGAGTTCAACCACATGTGGTAATTTATCTGCAACAGTAGACATGAACGATTTTCTGCAGCCACACTGGCTGAAGGAGAAAAAAAGTCAAGAAATGAGCCAAACCTCTGGTATGCCTTTGATTAACATTGAGAGAGGCATTCCATGCAGATTACCGCTTTTGGTTGTTGCTGAAGTATTAATATCCATATGAGCATCAACCTAATAAAGGGGACAGTAAAACCTGTATATTTACAAATTACCTAATCCTGAAGACTGAATGTATGACCAACATTCTGTGATCCAACATGATCTTATGAAAGGTACAGTTAATATGTTGTTTGTTTACAAAAATGTAAAGCACCTTCAGAATAATTTATTTACATTTTTTCAGCATCAAGATCGTCTTGTTAAAGCTGTCCAACAACATCAACAAGAATGCAATAAATTGTGCCAACTTGTAACAGTGAATGGTTTTCAGGTTAGTTAATGTAATTTTCATTTGTGGACAAGTTTGAAATATAGGCATTTTATTTCCACAAATCTAAATCTTTTTTCTTTAATTTACTGCACATGAAAACTCTGTAAAGTTCTCTATTCACTGTCAGTCTTTATTGCTCTGTCTAAAACTCAAACTGTACCCCTTATGGGTTATATACTTACCCACAATAGACCCAGGTCTTTTGTAACAGATGCATGGCCATATACTGAGCCAACTGCAATGCTACAGAGAAATAAAAACAAATCAATCGGTATCTTATTGGTTTCAGGTGAGCCCACTCAGGCTGACAGTATTACATTGTTGCAAACTAAAAATCACGGAACAGGAAGACAAGAGTTACAACAAGGGACATAAATTATGAGAGTTAAAACTTTCTGGTTAAGATGGAGATTTCCAGCTGTGTTGAATTGGTTTTAATTATCATTCCTTAATGGACCTTCATCTAGGTATTTTCAAACCCTTCACTTGGAACAATTAGTCAGGAAATACACATAACAGACACTGATCACACAGCATATCATAAGGAGCTTGGCCACAGACATTTCGAGAGTCAACATGCCTTTGGATACACCTTCAGACTGGGTGCTCCCGTGTTTGCAACTCTTGGCCTTAGATGTTTAAATGTGCAATCTTGCAATCAAAAGTGTACTCCATACTACTGAACACTCATTTCTCAGATGCTCAAATGTCGCTGGTGCATTTAAAGGGCCAAATGGCATCACTCTGTCCCTCTTTCTTCAATCAAGGCTGTCATTCTTTATACCCTGACTTCTCAGTGCCTAACTGATCCAGCTATAGTGTTGGTAAGAACCAAGTTCAGCTATCAAGTGTGGGTAAGATATGGAAAAAAATCATCACGGATAATCACATTGTTCCATTTCTAGTAATCAATGCAAAGCCTGCAGAAGTTACATGCCTTGCAAACCAGATTACTGTTGAGACCTATAGTAAACCAGCCAAAGGTTAAACCCTCTTCAGACCATTTACTTTTATTTTCTGAACTGGGAAGGTGCGATTCTGCCCTCTGTAAGTATATCCACAACTGCTTGGCCTATGATTTCCCACTTAATTCCATCCCATCCCAACTAGACTTGACACATTTTTCCTCATGGAAGCTTAAATGGAAGCTTAAATGTGGCAGTGAGTGTAAGGTATCACTTTTGTTTCCAACTCTGCAGTAAAGGCCATGGCCATGGTCTCATATACATTCCCTACTCCTTATAGCTAGTCTGCCTCAGAGGTGAGTACTATTTCTGCACCTGACAAGGACGATTTTTTCTTACTCCACAGGGTATTATTTTTTTACAATATGTCAGGCGCTTGTGTTCCAAGTTTTCCTATCATCCTATTATCTTGGCTTGATTTGATTACAGTTCCTTTATACTGATTCAATCTAGCATTGACAAAATGAGTGTGTAAATAAGACTGTCATCCCTGAAATTTACAGACAAATTATGGATTTAAGTCCTAGCACAACCTAAGAAGGCTTTAAACTTCACATTTGGAGAAATTAACCCTGGCCAAGGATGTTGAATTATGTGAATCAAGCAAGATCAAATAATGAAGGCAAGGTGCAACAGAGTGATGCCAACTAATTCTAGATTCGGGGTCTGCTCAGTTGGTCTGAAGAGGAGAGGTGGAATAGTTTCTTTAGTTACCTGTGATCTCCTCCTATTGTAAGAGATAGCTTCCCTTCCAGACTAGCTTTTGCTATTTCTTGGGAAAGCTGTCAGATGAAGATATGAGTAACAATAATGAGTGATGGATGTTCCCAGACAGTTCACAAGATAAAATAATCAACTAGCCATAGAGAACAATAATTGTAATTAAACATTTGTGATTGGTGGTACATCAAAGCAAATTATTCGCTTTGATGTACCACCAATCACAAATGTTTTCACTTTTACTGTCACACCAGTGGACTATTTCTCGAAGGTCCCAAAAAGTTTTCACACCTTGAAATCTCAAAATATCTTTAATATGCAGGCACAGATCTAAAATATATGGTGAATGATTTCAGAAACGATGAGTGCCTTCTAGAGGGGTCCCGAGGGCCATGCTCCCTTAGAAAATGTTCTGGATTTTTTTATCCCTGAAGTCTGGTCCCCTTTCAGGGGGTTTCTGAGTAATTCTGAAAAATCTGACCAGTTTCTGTGAAATGGAGGAAACCAGTATGGATCCACATGTACACCCAATATGAACAGAGGTTCCCCATGAGTTCACACAAGAAGTTTCAGATGTATACAGACCCCCTCTATACACCTCTGTTTTAGATACAGATTATCCAGAAATGGCATTTTGTAGGTCTGAAAAGGTCCTGGGGCTTTGGAGAAATGGGCCCCAGGACTTGTTTTGAAACATAGGAAGAACAGGACTTGGAAAAAGCCTAATTTAAGCTTTCACCTGCCACATGTTTTGTCTATACTGCATCCAGCCATGTTAGCCTACCTTCTCTGACACAGCGCCACATTCCAATGGATTTTTCACCAAGGTGTTGCTTAAACTATAATATTGATTTTTGATGTCAGGTACTTGTAATTCTCCATAATCTGATATTTTGTACCCTGTTCAAGCAAAGGGGGAAATAACCCAGTCTGGTTTAGTTCTGTCTCGACAGATGAAATAAAAATATACAGACATAGAATCATTAATCCTCTACTTTTCTTGTTTTTGTAAAACAAGAAGTATGATTACCGGTAAGTTTATAAAAATGAAGACCAAACAATCTTATGGTTTTAGCACAATTCTTACTAATAAAATTTCTTTCGAATTAGCAATTTCCAATAATATTATTTCTGCAATTTTACTTCATGCTGTAGCAGAATTGCATGTGGATTGAATTGTTGTTTAAGTTGTTTGTGTGTGCTTGTCAGTTCATTTGAAAAATTTGGACGTTTTAAAGTTGCAGTTAATTTTGACAGGCAATTGCTTTTCTTTAGTGTTCTCGTTAATCAAATTGTCTTAATTAGTTATTAGTAATATTTCAAAATCTTCCTTAAAACAGTGGAGAAACAAGATAATATTGCTATTATGGGCAACCTTCCGTCACTCAGCACTCTAATAGCTGATAGTATACAAGAAGCTGAGCCAATCAGACTGCAGCATTTGCATACTTAGAATTCTACTTGCACACAAATGCAGATGCTGCAATCTGATTGGCTAAGCCATTTAACACTCTTGGCCATTATTGTGAATGGACCTGAAATCACCTACAAAATGGCGATATTTTCTTCTTTCTCTGAAGTTTTGGGCATTAATGGGTCATAATTGAATTCCTATGCAAACTAAAAGAAGGGCGTGGAGCATTATGACATAAAAAGCTCTAAATTTATAAGAATTTGATCAGTCTGCTCAATTTTGCTAAACATGAAGTCTAAAACTCCTACACTATTACATGGTATTATTACTACTAACTTCTACTATGATATTTGATTGTGACTTTTAAGATAGTAGTAATAACACCATGTAATAGTGTAGTAGTTTTAGACTTCATGTTTATAAGCAAAATTGAGCAGACTGATAAAATTCTTATAAATTTGAAACTTGCTGCTATCGATGTGGACTTCTAAGAGGAGGTGAATAAGTTGATTCTGCCTATGCCCTGTTATCAACTATGGGCATGGATACTTTCTGTAACCACACAGTGGTTACTTGTTCCTGGCAGAAGGGAACTCCCATATGAAAAGGAAAGGGGTGCTTGTCGGAAATTTTGAAAAGAATGCCTGAGGGGTTTTGTGGGCATCGCTGGAAATGTTTTCACCCCTAAGAGGCACCAATTCTAAAACAACACATTAACTTTTATAATTTGTAATAGCGTTAAAGATGATCGATTGCTTCATTAATACTTTCTACTTGTTAAGTTATTGTCAAATATCTCCTGTCATATGTTTTTTTCTGCTCAAATGCTCTTAAAGCTCCCGCTGTGGACCTCATGAGACTGAACACCCTAAGAGGTACCAAAATCACTTTTTAACCCCTAAAAGGTACGACCAGCACCCCCCGTCCTATTTATATGGGAGTTCCCCTGGGGCACTCGTCATACTCAGATTTCAGAATAAACTGAAGCTATCAGCTATCACTAGGTCAGTGGGCAAAGAAATAGCATATTATAGCTATAATAGCTTGATCCTGATTGGGGAAAATTAACCACCGTAGCAAGTTTGGGAAGGTGAAATTCTTAACATAGCCCTTTAATTGCTGGCAAAGCAAAGTTCCAATTTGCTCCTGTCAAATGAACAGCTACATAGTTTATGCTTCACGTCAGCTTCACGAACTTGCTACAGCAGTTTCCCTAATTGATATCAAGTAGATAAATACTGTTAGCTAGAGATTTCAGAATGCCTGTACTGCTGAAGAATAATAGTCTAGCACGAGCAAAGATCTTTATGTGGAAATGTCTGCCAGTTTTGGATATTAATTTGAGAAGAAATAAGAAAAGAGTGTGGCATTACCTAATTTCTCAATTTTACTGACTAAGCCTTGCTTCCTTAAACGTGCTGGTCCTTCCTCGACACCTTTTCTTGGCTACAAGAAAAAACAAACAAAAAAGTTATTTAAATTATAATGTTTAAATTAACATTGGAAAAATGTGTGCCATGAAAATTACAGAATGCTGACATGTATGTTAAACATAACACATTCCAAATGGCACACCTTAGCCAGCTATGAGTAAGCTTCCTGCAGTCTGAGAGTAAGATGTGCATGTACAAGACCCAGGGGGTATTTACACATGGGGGCACGGGGGGCGATCCGACAGAGCTTCATATTGCGAATTCAAAAAAATGCAGAAGTCTGAAATTTTACACCCAAAACACATACCTGACATCAAAAGATGTGTAAATCCAAAAATATAGACATTTTTTTTCAAGATTTAAATAACTGTCCCCCCCGGGCTACAACACTGTCAAGATTTTCCTGTGCTCGGTTCCTTTGGCTTTCCTATTGTTTTGATGTAAGGCATAATTTCAGGAGATCTTTCAGGTAGGTGGTAACAAATCCTAAGCATGCACTCCGATCTGCTGATCACGAGGATAGAGTTCAACCTGCATGGGCATGTTGTACACTTTTTTTGACGAGGAAACCCAAACAAGACATTGACCATAGCACTCACGGCTACTGGAAATGAGGCTATAATTTAAAAAAAGGATCTGGCTGTTACTGCTCTCATTATGGTGTGTTTTTTTTAAGCGAATTTTTTTTTGACTATAATTTTTTTTACTGGCAAAAAATTGAAAAGGCTTTCACAAGCACCGCCCTGGTTGCCATATTATCGAGTTCCCCGGTAGCCGGAGCGAGCTTAGATGTTCTGAGACTGATTAAACCACCGGTTTATAACTTAAGTATCAAATGAAAAGCATAAGCTTGTATAAGTGTTCTTGATAAGCTTTCTTGTCAACGACTAAAGGCGATCTATTTCGTGGACATAGCATTTCAGGGCCTGAACGGCGTCGCTTAATTCCCATAGGGAATCGAAAACTTCAAGTTTTTGTTTTCAGTTTCTAGAAGTCTCAAAAATATTTACGTCGCATCAAACTGTGATTCTAACCACGTCTTTTCGCTTCTGGAAGACAAAAGTCTTACACCAAAACAAACAAGAGTCACTGGCGTGACATCTTCCACGTGTATGGAAGGAAACGTAAATATTTTCAATATTTCGTCATTCCTTACGGAGGAAAGCAAGCGTTACTAAAATTTAGAAATTTGAGCTTACTTCAAAATAAACACTAAAAGCTACTACAGTGACTGAAGGATTTATGCGACAAATGTAAACACTACACTATCGGACTTGTTTACGGCAGTGGACGAGTAACACGGTTATATTGCTTTTTCCAGTTCATTACGCAAACACGATCGTGTATTTCACCCAACGAAATTTTATGTTAAGTTGGTCTAGTACTTTACCTGCCCGCCGGAGAAAGGAACACCGATCAAAAATAACTCTTTTTGCTTTGTTGAGTGGCATAGTCTGACAATTTTCTTCATTGTTGATCTTAAACCTAGCCTGCGTATCACAATTGGAACGGTCATGGTTATGGCGATAAATAATGGCGATTTGGTTCCTTTGTCTCCCCTCCCCCTTACACACCTTCCAGTGGACTCTTCTCATTCTTTCTCGTTCTTTACCACCTGATGGGGAGTGAGGCGAGTGAGTAGCCAGAGGGTCCATGAATTCATCTTCAAGAAAATCACTAATCATTACCTACTATAATCACGACATGATGCATCTTCTTTCTATTTGTCTAAATCATGTTTTTTTTTTTTCACTAATCCATAAGCTCTGATCCTGGAAAGATAACATCCCTTCCCTTCTCTCTCCAGAAAACTGTAAATTATTATCATCAGCTTAGTAACCATACAAGGAATTAGGAAGGGTTACAAAGCATTATTTTCGCAGCGGGAGTCGATGTTTGTCGCTGGAAATATGTCTTCTAATTAGCTTGTAAAATCTTGCCTTCAACGAACTCAGGTTAACGATGGGGTTGAAATCCTCGACTCTTTTACAAGAAGAAGATATAGAAGAACTGCAAAACGAGACTGGTTGTAAGTTGAAAACATTTTGCGAGAATCTCACACTAAGTTGCCGGCTCAATCTCACTAATGTATGACTCAACTGTGAACTTTGTGCTTGATTTTTCACAGTTTCGCCAGATCAAATCAAAAGGCTTTATAGCAGATTTACAAGTCTTGATAAATCAACCAAAGGAACACTGAAGTAAGGAATCGAGTTTGCATGCATGTTCTCGCTCATTGGCAGGGTTAAATGCAAGCATTAGCGTAAACTTGTAACTCCATATCATTGTATAAGCATAAAAGATTAACTTATGCGGTAGTGGGAACGGCCGGACATAAGGATAAGCATAAAAATATCAAAATCTTTTCTTCTAGCGCTTGTGCTTACGTTGCTATTGTGTCCAGTTGGGGCATGTTGGCATAAGCATAGCTACAGTGTAGCAAAAGCATAAGCAAAAGACTTCCAGCCAATCAGCAAGCACTTTATGCTTATTTCAACCACATCCTTACTGAACATAACACTGACATAACTAGACATAGGTATAAGAAGAATGATTATGCTTATGTCGCCGCCGTCCTCACTTATTCATTGTGTGGTTCCAGAAAATATCCATACCCCCTCCACAGAGGGTTTTTTTCCAGTTTGACCCCCCACCCCCCAGGATTTTCCATTCCAAGGTGCTGCATGGTTCTCCCCCCACCCCCTGGAATTTCCATGATTTTTCTACTCGGGCCGCCCCCGACCCCTCGGAAATTCCGTATCCATAAAAAAACAAGACTACTCATTGATTGTTATAAAATTTAGCCACAGCTGTTTGTGGTTACATTGTAGACAAAGACATACTTTTCCACGGTAGACTGCAGATGCGGTGCATTCCTTCATGTCATGTTAAAATGTTTGAACCAGTGTTTAAACTAATAAACAACTGACTTAGAAGCGCTTCACTCCCAAATGACATTGCAGCTGACTTTTTCTTCATTAAAGGAAGTTTTCATACAAGAATCTCGTAACTTACATAAAGCTCTTTCAAATAAGCAAGTCAAAGTTTTAATTTATGCATGGTCAAAACAACATATCGAATTACTATACACATGCAGTATAGTCATCACACAACATTTTTTCAAAACAGCTGTTTCCCAAATGTCGCTTTATTTTTTTTTTTCACCAAAGGAAAACATCACTTGAGTCATATGCTTTGTCTCTGTAGTTTATAAATGATAGTAAATTCATTTTATGCCTTAGTTTTTTGAATTGTCATACATTTCATATGTGAAACACGCATTGTTCAGTCGGTCTATAAATGACTGAATGAAATCTTGGCTACCACTCCAATTACAACACTCTTCGCTGTCCATGTTTAATTATAGTTCAAGACAAATGGCTTTGAATCAACTTTGCTCACTTAAAGCAAACTATTAGCTACATGGATAACAATGAAAATATGAGATAATCTAGGTATGGCAAGTCTGAAACTGGGTATAATTTTGTATGAGTATCAAACGAAATAAACAAAGTATGAGTCTCATTTAACTGACAGCATGATTAATGCTGGAAAAAGCATCTGAGCTGCATTTAAGCTAAATACAGCACAATCTTCACAGTATAAAATATCATCAACTTCATTGTTCATGTATTGCTGCACCTCTTCGTTGGCATTTTGTTCAACTTGACACCCAACAAACATGATGCTCAGGATTGCTGTCTGTTGTGCGACATCAGAAGGAAAATGGAAAATATATGACAAAGAATCTAACATTTATTTCAACCGATGGAACATTTCTGTTGGGTTGGTTATCTGAATCAATTGGGAAAGTACAATAGTGTTCATTCAACCGCATTTCACACCCACTGGAAAGAAAACTCTTTGAGTAGCCCCCCTCCCCTTCGGAAATTACCTCTTTCAGACCCTGCTACCCCTCGGAATTTCTGTAACCCTCCATTGGGGGTTGGGGGGGGGGGGGGGTATAGATATTTTCTGCAATCACACATTAAGGAGAATTGATAGTTTGGTCTTGGTGCTTGAAGGCCTGCTCATATTACAAGAGGGACACTGGAAACAAACATTTGACATTTTGTTGTGTATTTCTTCTTCATACGAACATAAAGGGACAGCACTTTTATAGTGTAAACATTCTTATCCTTTTGTTGTTATATTCAGCACTTACTAGAGAAATTTATCATAAAAATGTCTACCAAAAAAATTGTCAAGTGTTCCTGGTTCAAGTCTCTGCACAGTTATTACACATGGTTGCATGTTATCTGATTGCAAGTGTGTGTTTTTTTTCTCTCAACCAGCCGTGACGATTTTATCCGTATACCAGAATTGGCTATCAATCCAATTGGTGAAAGAATCATAGATGCCTTCTTCATGAATGAAGACAGTCAGTAAGTGATATCATCTTATTGTCACAAACTAGCCTTTTAATATTAATTGTTTTTAATACTTAAGCCGGTTTTTGCAAGAAGAGCAGAAATGTACTGATAACACTGAAATAAAAGTTTATTATGGTGGTGGCTGTTTATTAAGACTGAGAGTTTATCACAAGTAAACTGATTTACATTACATGTAGTTCCTATCAGGCTATCATCAAGAGTTTGGTTTTATTATACTGGATAACCATTGAACAGAAGACTTTCAAAGTTGTTGCTACATCAGTAGCACCTTTCAGTGCAGTAAATGTCATAAAATGTTTCAGGAAACAAAAGGTTTTACTTTTTTTGTGATGAATATCAAGAAATCTTGGTGATAAGTCGTGAACATAACATCTTGGTAACAAAAACAGCTTCAAATTTTAGTGCGTCATACAGTAGAATTTGGCCTGCTATCTTATCCAATCCCACTAGCATGTGTAGTAATTAAAAGATATGACTTATGTCTTAAGAATGTGAAAATGTTTTTTTTTTTAAGGGAGAGTGGTGAAGAAACTTGTAACTTCAGACAGTTTGTAAAAACCTTAGCTCACTTCAGACCTTTTGATTCTTCGAAAGAAAACCCGCTCAATACCAGAGAAAAGAAGCTAAAATGTAAGTTAGCTCTCATATAATCGTAAGGGTTAACCCTTACAGATACCTGTATCCCACATTAACTCTTACCTGTAGTGCCATTTTGTGTTTTAAACACACCTTCATATATAGCTCATTTAGCCAGCTGCTGAATCGGAAAGTAGGGGCTTGGGGCTTGAGCGCACCCATCATTTTTTCTAGGATAACAGGTGTGGTCAGGCTTATTAGGGACAGGTGTATCACATGGGTGCATCGTCTCCAGAGGTTCATCACATTTTCCAGCACACAGTGGGATTGTCACTTTTATTTAGTAGAGGGGACAAATGGGCTCAAAGCCTCTCAAAAAGCCCTCGAGTTATTTTTTCAGGTTTCTTTGGATTAGTGCATTGAACTTTTTCATCACTTTGTAATTTGTCTAGAGTGTATGTACATGACTTGTATACAATCATGCCATATAATTCCACCCATTTTGTTTTACATTCTTTGTCATTCTTTCCTCAGTCACCTTTAAAATCTATGATCTGGACAATGATGGGAAAATATCCAAAGATGACCTCATGCAGGTATGTAATGTGTGGGCAGGTGACAACCAAATTTAGTGTCCATCTTATGTTTTTTACTGGTAACTTACTTTAGGACGTTGCCACGTTATTGGTGATTCATTTCAAATCTACTATTTGTGACTTTTCCCTTCTAAACAAACAGTCCAAAACAATAATTGTGAAATGTTAAAAGGATTGTGTGTTGAAAGCGTATGAGTCAATCATTTGTACATACATGTGCATGTTTAGATTTATAAATGCATGAACACATGGTATTTATCTTTAATGCCACTTGAGAGATTAGTTTCTAAATTAATTAGTGTACTATGATGCACCCTCCAAAGCATTCTATCATGGTTGTCATTATTTTAATTAACTGTTATTGTTAAGGTCCTTCACATGATGGTTGGTCGGAATATCAGTGATGAACAGCTTGGTGGGATTGCTGACCGTGCAATAAATGACGCGGATACAGATAGAGATGGTGTTATCTCATTTGATGAACTTAAGAGGGTGAGTGTTTCCTAATAACTTAAAGGAACTACATCACAGTTTGCACATCTTGGAAAGTTTAGCCTAAATTAATTTTTTGAAGTTTGTCATTTGTAATCCATGTCAATCTTCTCCATCCTTAACCATCCTTGTTCCTTTATGGTTTATCCTTATCTCTTTGGTGTTTTTCTTTCTTAGTAAACTATTATTTTCATGTTTCCTTTATTCAAAAGTAATTTTATATGTGGTCAAAGTAACTCAAAGAACTGCAACTGAGAAATATTTTTCTAACTCTTGATGGCCCAGAAGGATCTTCACTTCAACTCCAGCGAATATTTGTAGCCTGTAACAATAAAGGGGATGCATTTTGATGTTGCATCAAATTTGTTGAACATCATGTATGTTGTTAACTTTACAGAAACGGCAGGGGTTTATTTATTCTGTTGATTTTAATTGAACTGCAAGTATTCCTATACATATCGGTTTATTAGTCCCTTTATCTTTTTTAACTGATTGAGAAATTTGTTTCCCTGAAAAATGCTGTTGTGCAGTGATGAAAATGTTGGAATAAATTAAAATAAACTTAGTGTTTGTTGTTATCTATTATATAACTACCCTCATCTGTGCAATCACACTTAAAGAGACACTATAAGCTTCATTATTATTTTTAATGTTTGAACTTAAGGTGGATTGCAGGTTGTTGACAAGTACTAACTTTATCATTGTTGATGATCAATGTTCTTTCTCCATCTAGGTCCTCGAAAATGTGGACATGAACTCAAAAATGAGCATCCGATTTCTGGCTTGACTTCCTGAGAAAAAGCGGGTTTTAGAAGCAGAATATTGAAGAAATTTATGTGATGCTTCTCTTTACTTATTTATCTTTCCAGTTCATTCAGATCATGAACTCACAAGAAAACCCTACATTCATTTGGACATGAAAATCAAATTAGTTGGCACCAGTTATTTAAAAATCTCCAGGAAGTACTAAATGGTATTTTAAATTTAACTAGCTCTGACTCATATTTAAGCTGTAGCATGATCAGTTAGTATCAAGTTATTGGTTAATGGCTAATTAGTGAAGTGAAATCTACACCCATTGTACAGAGTTAATGATTCTTTTCATTGAAATCTAATTTTGTGCAATGTCAGATATTCTTTGTCAGAAAGTAATTTTGTTAGTTGTTAATAATATTGATTGCTGTACAGTAATAGTAGCCAAATGAATGTGATGAAACAATAAAATTAGATTTGTAATTTGTTTTGGTTTTTCTCTTCTTTTCTTTACAATGGATGCCCTTCAGAGCTGCTGCCCAAGGAATTTTTCAAGGAGCTGTTTCAACCGTTTAGATCAGAAGTTAGGAGCCCAAGCTATTATGTTAGGAGCCCAGGCAAAAGGTTGCTGAGCTTGATCTGCCATGCCACGCAACTATAAACAAACCCTGATGTACTACGATTATCAGTTGAGTAAGGCGGGAAGAAAGTTTGGTCACCAAGTTTTAACGTAAAAATCGTGTTGTTGTCAAGAGCAACTGGCTCTGTATCCATTGACAACTTGTCGGCTTTTAACGTCATTGGCAGCAAAGCGTACGAGATTGTAGGTGACGCAACAGGTGACCAACTGCTGTTGATATTGTTACCAATGGAAACAAAGTAAGTTGCCTGTGACAACACTATAATTTTAAGGCCAAAACTTCGTAACCAAACTTGCCTCGTGCCTTACTCAACTGATAATCGTAGTATATTGAAGTGCCAAAGGACTGGGGAAATGTTTTCACCATGCTAGGTCGGGTTGCACCACCTGGCATAAAATTCATTGTTGGCAGAATATTTGTAGGGGTTTCTTGTAGTGGGCTTGCACTGTTTAAATGGTTGGCGAGGTGCATAAAATGACTGCCTAGTAATTGGATGCTACTGAAGGATTAGGAAAGGTAGAATTCCCTCAATTGATTTTGCTGATGCCATTCACCTGGGTTTAATGAATTTAATCCCAAGAAATATTTATTATGCATTTACAGCAGGAAGAATAATGTTATCAAGTGAAACACAATATCACGAGAGGAGGTCCAAGAGATGGAAGAATAAGTAAAATCAGAATGAAAGTCCAAATAAAAACAAATTATGCACAAAAATGAAGGAAGAGTGTCATGACCAGGGTCACAAATCTGATTATTACATTAAATTAATGCACTTCATTCTTGTATAAACTTGTTCTCTACTTCCATTAGATTTCCTATTTCAAAATTTAATGTTCTATGATTTTCCTGATATAAAAACAAATTCTACATCAGGCATGAATTATTTAATTCCTATATGTATGTACAAAACAAGATGCATTTTAAAGATGTATTCATATTAATGTTGGACTGTTTGAAAGATATACCTGATATCTTTTGCTCCTCTACAAGCAGGCAAACACTTTGATTGGTGTATAAGGTATTTTGGGGGCTGTTTTGCTGTTAATACCCACAAATTATTTTTTGTTGCATGCTTTGCCATGCATGCAAGTATATGAAGAAAAATTATACTAGTTTATTAATTTTTTTATATTTTTCTGAATCATGCATTAGTTGTTGTGCTTGCCTCAAAAATGTTCCAGAAAATTCACAATAATGTAAGAAGTACATGTGAATGATTCCATTTTAACCCTTTGAATACCAAACTTTCACCAAAAAATACCGTTTTCAACGGTTTAGTCAGGTTTTTGTAGCTGCCATGACACTAAGCCTAAGTTTTGCTAAAAAAGCTTTTTTTTACCAAAAGGGGAGATTTTGCGAGGATTAGGTACAAAATTGAGCAAAACGTCAAGTCTGGGCATGCGCATAAGCCAAAATTTGGACTTTTTTTTTTTTTTTTTGGCCATTAACCATTCTCAATTTCGTTTGTTGGCCCTTTTACATGTACACTGGCTACCTTTTGCATTGTATGTTCTTTCTGGCTGCAGTGAAAAGTTGGATGTTAATTACGGGCAAAGCCTAGAAATAGACCTTGATTAATCATAGGCGTTGTGGACCATTTTACTACCGTTTTTTGCACCAAAACTGATAACATTTTTCGATTTGCGACGGAATGTCATCGATATCTAAACCCGACCATTGTGCGGAAAGGGCTAGCCTAGCACTACTATCTGCTTATCAAGAATATCTGATGACATTTAAATTGATGACGTCACAAGTGGTACAAAGAGCACGACCATTAATTATGCATACATGTATATGCGTAGTTGGTATTCAAAGGTTTAATAATCTAGAATGTACACTAGTTAAAAAAAATCAGGCCCATTTGTTCAGAGAAGGATTCCTCATGCTGACCTGAGGTTGAGAATTGAGTATAATTATTATGCTTAGGTACGGAAAAAAGACCATAATTATGCAAATTTGGATTCATGAGGCCTTTTCTGGGGTAAAGGTCAAGTGTTTTCAACATTTTGATCCAAAATTGTGGGTTACGGCAAAAAAGATGATCTGTTAACTGAAACATGTTGGTCTACTTTACATAGTGTTTCAATTGTTGGGTGATGTTGGACAAAAGGTGGAGCTACATCATACAAAATGTCCTAACAAAGTGATCAAACAGATCCAACTTAGGATCTTTTCCCCCCAAAATTCATTAAGTTCAATAGATTATATTGAACCATATCTTCAACAAATTGGTATTACTATGGGTAATCAAATGGTGACGGGTGAAATAAGGAAATAATTTCATGCACGTTTTGTCAAAGTTCTAAGAATAATTAGAATTTTGGCAAAATGCAATTGAAATTCTTTCTTAATTTTACGAGTACTGGTGCACCATTTGATCACTTGATTGTCTGGGCATATTACCTGTGATTGGCCAGTGATTACTTTGGTTTTGGTGTTTCAACACTCAATTGAAAATCACTCCATTTTTTATAGAATCATAAGTATTATTTAGAAAAATACATAATTTAACAGGCTACATACAAGTAGCTAGATCCCCTGCAAATATTACTACCTATGATGCTATTTCATGGTTATTTTCATCACCAGTGCCACAGGCTACTGTATTTTATAATAATTTGCCTTCATGACGTATGCAAAGTGATGAGAAATTAACTACTTTAACTCTTTTTACTCTTTTTAAAAAATCTTATATACACCACAGCAGCGAGGATGGCTAATTCAACCAAAATGATACACAACAGGATCAGCTTGTTTGTAGCAATTCTGCAATAAAACCAGAAAACAAAATCAACAGCTAAAATACAGCTGCAATATTATGTAATTTTATTAATAATACTTCTACACATGTACATGAATCGTCTTTTAATGGTAGCCTTTGTACATGTAGCTGTTGGGATTGTTCTCCCGGTTGCAAAATTTGGTAGCAAAGGAGCAGCTTAGTTGTAAGTAAGTAAGTAAGTAAGTAAGTAAGTAAGTAAGTAAGTAAGTAAGTAAGTAAGTAAGTAAGTAAGTAAGTAAGTAAGTAAGTAAGTAAGTAAGTAAGTAAGTAAGTAAGTAAGTAAGTAAGTAAGTAAGTAAGTAAGTAAGTAAGTAAGTAAGTAAGTAAGTAAGTAAGTAAGTAAGTAAGTAAGTAAGTAAGTAAGTAAGTAAGTAAGTAAGTAAGTAAGTAAGTAAGTAAGTAAGTAAGTAAGTAAGTAAGTAAGTAAGTAAGTAAGTAAGTAAGTAAGTAAGTAAGTAAGTAAGTAAGTAAGTAAGTAAGTAAGTAAGTAAGTAAGTAAGTAAGTAAGTAAGTAAGTAAGTAAGTAAGTAAGTAAGTAAGTAAGTAAGTAAGTAAGTAAGTAAGTAAGTAAGTAAGTAAGTAAGTAAGTAAGTAAGTAAGTAAGTAAGTAAGTAAGTAAGTAAGTAAGTAAGTAAGTAAGTAAGTAAGTAAGTAAGTAAGTAAGTAAGTAAGTAAGTAAGTAAGTAAGTAAGTAAGTAAGTAAGTAAGTAAGTAAGTAAGTAAGTAAGTAAGTAAGTAAGTAAGTAAGTAAGTAAGTAAGTAAGTAAGTAAGTAAGTAAGTAAGTAAGTAAGTAAGTAAGTAAGTAAGTAAGTAAGTAAGTAAGTAAGTAAGTAAGTAAGTAAGTAAGTAAGTAAGTAAGTAAGTAAGTAAGTAAGTAAGTAAGTAAGTAAGTAAGTAAGTAAGTAAGTAAGTAAGTAAGTAAGTAAGTAAGTAAACTTTATTTGATAAGTAGGTTGTAGAGGGGATTTGGGCTGATGTGGACCTACTATACACAAAATATAAAATTTTACAAACACGAAAGATATTCATATACAGGCAAAAACTAACGATAGATAAATCCGACGTTTCGGCGACATCTTGGCGCCATTGTCAAGGGAAACTAATTAAACATGCGATTTCAAGAGTAACTAAGAGTTCAGAGTTTCTAATTTGCATAAGTTAGACAAAGACTTTAGCGCGAACTGAGTCTGATTGTACATTTAAACACGGTCGTAATTGTTTAATGAGTAACATCTCATTAATGAGACAATCAAACTTGTTGTGGCATTTTTTCAACACGCTAAAACAATTGCGAAGGTCATCCGGAATCCTGCCTGCGTGTCTATTATCATAGTGATTGCGCACTGACGAGGTCTTGCTTCTATGTCCATCAACGCGTACGAACAGATGGCCACGGGTGTAACCGACATAACCAGCATCGCACTGGTCACACTTGAAGTTATACACAACGCATTGTTGATCAATGAGCTGAGGCTTAGGTTCGCTTGTCGGGAACTCCTGGACAATCTTGCGGCTCGTAAACACCGGTTGAACACTGGTCTGCAGCTTCACACTGAGATCTTTCAAAGATCTTTCAAAGATATTAACAAAAGAATCCCCAAAAAGGGTTTTGAACCACAAAAGGATCTGTGTGAGAATGGATAGGAAACCAGTGGTCTCTTGCGGCTAGCATCACTTGGTGAGACTTAGCGTGCATGGCAGACATTCGAAGGGCAGGGTCATGCCGTGCACACAAAGCTAAAACTTCTAGATATATCAATGACTGAGGTGGCTTCTGCTATAAGTCTAGTGGATTTTGGAGGTGTCCTCACCCTAACAAAAAATTGTTTACATTGTACGTTTCTTTTTTATTATGTGGCAAGTGATTAATGACAGTGATGAGGGAGTGGGGAATACAAGGAGTGTGAAGCACAATATGAAAGAGGAGGGAGGGGAACCCCTCCCTTCCCCTCCCATAGTGATTCTCATGTTCTTGCTTTTTGATTCCCCTCTTCCTTCCTTTTGTGTGCTTGCTACACAGGCCAGTCGCAGCTTTGCCACTTAAGCACTTGTGTAAACAACAGTACCACTAAATATGCAGGCTGCCATCTAAAGGGCATTCAAGTAACTAGATGAAAAGCAGTATGATTACGAAAAAGGTTTACACTTTACCTGATTGCCATGCTATTTAGAATTCTCTTGCTTTTGCCCAGGTCTTGATCAACATCCTTGAGCTGTTGTAAAAAAATTAAAATCAATATCAATAATTCAGTTCGGCTGCCTGAGAAATTGACCAGAGAAATGTCATGCTGATGATGAGACAGTACAGAGATCAGTCTACTGCCTCTCATTACCTGTTGTTCAATTTAGTTTAGGAAGTTTTCGCAAGGAACAGTATTAACCAGGTCAGATGGGTTTTTAATAAGGGTGGGGCACTGGGTAAATCGATTGGTTGTGAGGATGATTTTGCCCACCTGGTTTGACCATCTAGAGGAGAGATTTTTCCTATA
Source organism: Orbicella faveolata (assembly GCF_042242905.1). NCBI lineage: Eukaryota > Metazoa > Cnidaria > Anthozoa > Scleractinia > Merulinidae > Orbicella > Orbicella faveolata. The sequence goes on along the minus strand of NW_028301552.1, from coordinate 33,589,354 downwards.
ACAAAGTTCAGTTCAAAACCTTTTGCCCGCCTGTGAAAACCAGTTATCCTCCTGCTGCGAACGTGAATGAAACTCCTGCAAGTCAAAGCACTAAGAAGAACTCTTTTGGCCCCTCTGTTTTGACTCAAAATTCTATGCCTATATATTTAAGAAAGCTTCCAAAAAATGTCTTTAAGAGGAAATAAAACAAATACTTTTTGAAATTCTAGCTTCAGAAGACTGTTATATTCATCTTACAGAAATTGTTCAAAAAGTAAAGCTGAATTTATTTTCCTCCTAGTATGTATTCATTAATACTCAATAATTTCGCTTTAGTGTATCTGTAGTCTCTCGTCATAACTGTTGTTAATTATTATTTGTAATATTGTTAGTTTATTAGTTGTCTTTAGTCATTGTTGTCAATTCTAGTCTCTTTAATTCTCTTGTTACCTTCAGTTGTATTTAGTTGTACCTAGTTATATATTAATAACTCGTCCAAACATGACCCGCCTAGATTAGCTCAGCTATCCGCGGGCATGTTATAATAATATTGTAATTTTAATTTGATAACAAATAAAATGTATGTATGTATGTATGTATGTATGTATGTGTGTGTGTGTGTGTGTGTGTGTGTGTGTGTGTGTGTGTGTGTGTGTGTGTGTGTGTGTATGTATGTATGCATGCTGATGATGAAGCTCTACAGATCTGAGTAGTATCTCTGATCGGTAACTGTCGAGAAAGAAAAACCAACCGAAGACATCGGACAGAGCTCTCTGAAGTGACTTGTCCGTCTTCAGTATTGTATAGATGTTTTAGGTCATATCTCAGACATCTTTCGAGTATGGGAAGGACTGAGTGCACAAAGACAGAGACTTGTTTACAAATGCTATAAATAAATGTAATCAGTACAGCATGATAAAAGAAGCCAAAAAATTCTGAAATCCATGTCCTTACCCTGTCTCTAGTCCTAACAAGGGCCTCACGTTGATCACCTAGTTCCTCAATTATTTCATCACCAATTTGTTCTAAACACAGAAACAGAATATTGTGATTTTATCTTAGATATGAACATCAAACCTTTGAGACACTGATGTAGCACTGTCTACAAGACTACCTAGAGAGGGTGACATAAATAATTGAGACAGTTGGCTGAATTGAGTGCTAATTGCAATATTTCAATTATTCCATTCCAAATTCAGTTGACATCGAGAACAGTACTCCCCCCCCCCCCCCTCCCCCCAGTTTTCAATGCTGTACAGGAAAGAGGCAAATCTTAGGGATGAGAAATCCAACATTGTCTTGCGGGGAGGGGTAGTATCGTAGAGGTGGAGGGGGGAATTCATCTTAAGTACTCTAAAATAGCACCTTTGTCGCCCAACACATTTGTCACCCACTGCAATGGTCATGTTCACTATATACCACCAAACGAATGCAATATTTTCTCCTACTACAAATCCATTGACCATGACAGAGCCAAAACATTGCTCCCAAGACTAGTAGCAAATTACATGTAGTTGACACATTACTGACAGACACACTGCTCAAGATACTACCGAACCACTGGCCAACACTCCATGAAAACATTAGCTGATTAAGTACAATGTACCAATAATGCATGGCCAACATAGTTTATTTAATACCAGTAAGTTGAATTATTTTCCCATTTTGATTGGTCCTTATGCAAGATCTATTGCAGGACAGACTGTCATTAACATTTTTTAATTGCATCTTTTATTATATAAAGCATATACATTAGATTCCATGTTGCCACGTATCTATCCAGTAATTGATCACAGAAGACATCAAAATGTGGTAAGAACATCAGCGACACACTTTCCTGACAACTTCTGTACCACTTTTTTATTCTCACCACATTTCAAGTATTTGCGATCTACTACTGAACAGACATATTATTTGCTAAGGAGACATGCCTATATTGATAAAATGCAAGTCAGCTGATTTACCAGTCTAACTTGATAATACTAACTTACCAGTTTCCACAGCAACCCTGGTTGATCTTGCAATACTTTCTGTGGCTCTGTTCAAGGTCTCTGTTCCTTGTCGAACCTTGTTTTTCTGTGCAGCCTAATCAATGTTAGCAAACAGTCACACAATCAGCCCTGGCAAAATGCATCATGTATAGTAATAATGTTTAATTCCGATCTGCTGCTAAAGTAGTTCTGTTATCATGACTAATACATTTGTAACAAATCCATTTCTGGCTTTTGCTTCCTACTCTGTACCCCTCTCTCCCCCCCCCCCCCCCCCCAACTGATCCTACATACAAAGGACAAGGGGTGCTCATCATACCTTTCAGGGAGTTAAAACGTGGTTTCTGTACCTCTTAGGTTGTTCAGCATAAGAAAATAAATGAATGAAGTTGGCATACCATTGGGTCTGCATCAAAGAGTTCTTCTCTCCCAAATGACACATTAACTTGTCCACTTGGTTTTCCCTGTCGGCAATACAATGGAACTTATAAGTAAATTACTGATACTGTCACATGTAAGATTTACATGTATATTAGCACATTAAGTCTGTTCAAATCTTGCCACTCAGTGCTAGGGCTTATGTTTGGTTTCTTTTGCATGAAGTGACTAGAAGTAATGCTAATTCTCCTCCTCTGCCCCCTCCCCGCCTCTGCATGGGATGCCAGTCTATCACAGCTCCCCCTCCAGCAATCTGCCAGATTGCCTTATCAATTGACCAACAACAACTGAGACAAAGAAACCTTGAACTGTGAAAGTAAAATATCCTGCCCCAGACAAACAGTGATCCCAACCGGCTAAACCTCCCACTTCATTTTGATGACAATAAAATTAGCGCAAATAATCTTCATATGAATCTTTCCAAAGGTGCTAAAATCTGTTAGTGTGCTACAGAACATACGTGCATGCATGCATGTAGAATTTTTATTATGAATAAAAATTTCTATAGAATGTGTGACTCACAAGTGATCTGCCTTAATTTGCAAATACAGTTGAACCTCCACTAACAGCCACCTCTCTACCTCTCTCTGACCTCTCTGTTCGCAAGGTGGCAGTAGTGGAGAGGTTTGACTGCAATCTTAATCATGTGCTTTGCTCACTGGAAATGGTTTGTAAGTGGCAGTTTTTAATAAACGAGAAAGGTGCAGATTGGCTTTCCCTTCTGGTCCCTTTTAAAATTGCTATTTCCTTCTTTCTAATGTCAGAAAGTGATTCCAGATCCTGTGGAAATTCACTGTGTGAAAACCTCTGATCTTACCAAATCCTTTCTCAGTTTATCAAAATCTCTTCTGTAACTGCGTATTTTTGACATCATGGAGTTTCTATAGGTCCCTGGAGCTGAACTGGCTTCTTCTTCCATCTCCTCCATCTAAGAGAAAAACATGATTAAAAACACATTTTCAAGTCTCATTTTTGTGTGTTTCTTTCTGATTTTAGAGTCTACAGTCGCAGATTTTCAAACATTGGTCGTGCATCTCCACAAATCTTTTATGTTACCATTTGTTACCCGTGAAGACTCTAAGGATCCCCCCACACCCACCCCTCCCCTCGGCCAGTGACATTGTGTAAATTATCACTGGGACATTGTGTAAATAATCACATCATGCACTCACGTGACAAGTCTTTGAAACAGACATTTCTGTTAATACATAAATCAGGCAAGAAGAAACACACATTTATAACGACGTTATACAAGTAGATGAGCATAAGCAAATGATGTAACAATAAATGAAACTTTCAAGCTTAAGTAGAAGAAAGAAATATTGGTTTGATTGGCTCTAACTGATACAAGACATTTGCCACATTTACGTGAGTTTAACTTTACATTCTATACTCACTATTAAATTGGCATCTTCGATCTTCTTCTCAACTTCTCGAATAGTGCTTTTTCTCAATTCTGAAATAGAAAATTTGTTGTATGGCTCAGACTTAAAATGTTCAAATCACGCAATTGAAGCTTCAATTTGGCACCTACCTCCCGATAACTTTGGAATTTTGTTAGTTATTTTCCCTGCTACATCTTCGTGCAGAACCTTTAGTTCGTCCTCGAGGTCTTCAAACTTTTCAGAAGACATTGTGAAGGCCTAACGAATGACAAAAACTATATTTTTTTGACCCAAAACCCAACCCGACCCGGTGGATGCCTCTGTAAGGAAAACGAAACAAATCCCGCCCGCAGTATCAGAAAGTCAGCGTAAGTGCCCGAGAAAAGATGCGCACACTTATCCTGAGACATGCATCCCACCAACCTGCAATCGATTGATCGATGAATTTATTGTTTTGATGTAATATTTCCGAGTTTGCTTCCTCTCCTTTGTGTATCAGCCCACAAACTGCCGAACTAGGTCATCAGCGCTTGAAAGTCGTTGTTCCGCGTCAAGATTGTCGCAGCCAAAGGCTGACAGGCCAATTATGTAGCTTGCAAATCCGGTCTTAAAAGAGGAAGCGGTTCTACCTACGCGCGTTCGTATGAATCGCTGTCACACTTTTCATTGGATCTCAAGAATGGTGGCTATTACCGATTCTGTTAGTTGTGGTTTGGAATGATATGTGATTACTGCAGTATATCATGCCCATATCTGAGTATGAAAACAATTTAACCGCCGCAAAATGGAAGGGATTGTTTGTACCCGCGCTCAGAAAGGTAAGAAGACGTAGGTAGAGATCGACCTGCATTCCTGTTTCGGGGAAAAATGGTCAAATTCCGATCGATTGCTTTCCGTAACCTGCGTGTAGATTAGGTCTTGAAAGTGTCGACAGAGAGGAGTGTATTCACCTTTAATACGAAGGTTTTAGCAGAGAATATGCGGCTGTATGTAGTCGCTAATTGCATTTGCGAATTTAGCTAACCGGGGAGGCGTGATCAGAAGTGTTACAACTAACTTACTGGGCTTTCAAATTCGCTTGTAGGTCCAATCGCAGGTTCACCCGTCGCTGAAAGTTCACGACGAAGCGCTGGAGTACATCGAATCTTTGATAGTCCAGCTCCTGAATCACCTGTGTGCTTGCCAGCCTCGTTCAGTGGCGGATGTTGAAGAACGGGTTAGAAGCACATTCCCTCATCCGATCGATAAATGGGCAATCGGTGATGCGCAGGCCGCCGTTGAAAAGGGAAAGAAAAAAAGCCCAGTAGTGTTACCGGCGGATAAAGTTCACCCCATCATCATGAAGGTGATGTTGAACTTTCATTCAGAGTGCGATTTGTTTTGCTTGCTAATGCATGCACCGAGCTGTCATGTTGGTACAGGTCCTCTTATTTATTAGCTGTTATACAGATCAACAAACTTAGCGCCATGCGCTCTGAAGTGTTTCCTATTTTCCTTTCACTTTTTGTTGTGTACATGCTTCAAGTAGTTTATTGCCTCTTTCAAAAATTTTTTTTGTACATGCTGGTGTGAAACAATTGCTTTCACGATGTCTGACTGATTTTATAGCAAACAAGTCGTTCGATCTTGATCAACTCAGGTGTCGCCGTCTTTGTTAAATTTTCGTCCTTCTTTTTTCGCTAATAGTGTTGTACTTCCTCTTCCTTGATCTGCTTTTATAACTTTGTTTGAAAACTTTTAGAATCTCTCTGAGATGAGTAATACTCGCAAATACTTACAGTGCAAATCGCATCTTCTAATTACGTTGTTTACTAGTTGACTTCAAAAAAATTGTTCTACTTTTATTTTCTTGCTTGAATAAGTTCGGTTCTGTAATTACTGAAGTGAAACAATTTTTCGATTCTTCAAAAGCTTTGTAATTCTCAGTAAATGTTGAGAATAATAAATTCTGCTCATCAGCAAATTTTGAAATTTCTGGTAAATAACTTAGACAAATGTTTCACTCAATACTTTCGCTGTTAACTGTCAGATCAACTTTCGGGCTCTAAAATGTGTGTGTTTATGTGTTTTTCTGGGTTGCAGGATATTCTGGGATTCAAGGTGGAATTCCAAGTGAGCCTATACATTGTAGCTGTTATGGAATACATATCTGCTGATATCTTGAAGGTAAGAACCGGCTGAAAACTGATCAATACTAATCCACGATTAAAGGTCAGCCAAAGTTATTCATCCTGTTGTTTACTGCACCTTTCAATAACACACAAACTCAGAAGGTGAAAACTTAACTAATGATAACATTTTTGCCTGACGCCACTCATAATTACGACAACAATCAAAAAACCTTGTAAAAAAGAAACAAAAAAAACTTTATCAAAATCTACCAATCACAACCCAAAGACATGACCTTTTGACCCAATATGGGCTAGACTGTCATTAGCGACCACCTAGGCTTGACATTTTGGGTGCTCGCGTATGGAGCTTCAACTGTATGTGGTTCCAGAAAATATCCATACCCATAGTCATGGACTTTTTTTGGTTTGAACCTTCTCCCCCAATCTCTTTGGAAATTTCTTGTTTTTGTTCATACTTTCATTGAAAAATTTTGCCTATTGAGATCCACCCTCTCCCTTGAAATTTCCAATGGCCCTCCTTGGGGTGGGTATGGGTATTTTCTGGAACCACACATTTGACATGGCAGACAACCATTACTGTATAGCTAACAGTAGGTAGAGGTTCTATTTGTACGACAGCTAATGGTACCCAGATTATCACTCATCCTGGGTTATATGAGACATTCCTGGTCTTGCAAGTACAATTCAAAATATTTTGCAGGGATTTAGTGCTGGATGTCATTGTGTTCAGTTCAATCACATAATCTCAAAAACTCTCCCCACCCTATCTTCTGTCTATGGTGTATCCAGTGTGCATTGTGGTGTGCTTTTACAATGAGTTTCGGCCACATTTTGGTTTCTGGTTTTATCATGCTTTGTATCAATCAGTTAACCTTCTCTGATTGTGAAATGGAGGACATTATCACAGTTAAGTCACAAAAACCCTATATACAAAATTGACATGGTGTGTGATCTTTCCTGCTGTTTTGCTATTCTCTAGCTGGCCGGCAACTACGTGAAGAACATCAGACATGTTGAAATCACATGCCAGGACATCAAGGTGGCACTGTTTGCTGACAAGGTGAGACGTTCTCTTCTCTTTACTGTACTGATGGTTTTCAAAATAAAACAATCATAGTTTGCCTTGTGTGATCGTCCGAGTGGGAGTAGTTCTGAAAAGAACCATTGTTGGTGACTGACGTTTTGACAACCTGAATGGAAGTCATCTTCAGAGTCAAGTGAATAGTGTTTATCAGTTGGTGATGTTATGTCTGGTACGTTGAAAGTGATTGCTCAGCTAAGCCATGATGGTATTGGATGAAAGACTTGAGCAAGTGTAAAGTTTGTCAGCACTCAGTGAAGCCTAAATGGATGCTGACCGAGTCTATTGTGTCCAGTGTTGAGGCAGTTCTGTCTCGTCAACGAGAATCAGAACCTGCCAAGGATAACAACAGAAGCAGAATTGCTTCCACGGTACAATCAGCCTATACATACCTGGCAGTGACTTGATAAAAGACGAACAACAAGCACTGAAATGAATGAAAAACGACCAAAACATTGTTATACTACCAGCCGACGAAGCACGTGTTTAAAACCGTCCTAGACGAACCCGTTGGGACATTGTTCGTTAGTCATTGGTGGGCTTTTGAGCTTCATTTGACAAGACAATGGTCCCTGCCAGGGCACGCCCTGATTGTTTGATCTGATGTCCAGCATTCTAACAACAGATCTCCCACAGCGAAGTCCAATATTAAGTTAACAGATTTTAAGTTCAGTTAGTGTCCTTGTGCCTTATCTGCAAACCTCTTCAAAACATTGGGCAGTTGTTACTAAAAGTTTTAATTGCCTGCTGGTGACCAGCCTTGAAATTCCAGTCGCCAATGCTCAATTTTCAGTTGCATTGAACTGGTCACCATTTTGGGCCATGAATTGTATAGTTACTTCTTAGTACACCCCAGACTGATGACAAAGAAATTACAATACCGTTGCAAGTAGGAATTTGAAGAGCGTACTAGGTTTACATAATGGTAGCTTTTTTTGTAGAAAAATGCACTGATATTTGGTTGTCCTGCTTCACATTTCGTAGGTTTTGATGGACATGTTCCACCCAGATGATGTTGAGACATCGGTTGAAGCAGAGGTCAGTTATAGTGATAATACAAAAATATATTGGAGTTTAAAAGGTAGGTTAGGTCAGCAGGAATTCAAACTAGTTTGATATATATGTAGTTTGGGACCAGTAACCTCTTAGAACAATAAATGTGAGGAAATTTACATAGATTTCTTGCATGGCCTAGTGGAAATGAAGGCTGAAGTTACGAAGTCAGAGATCAGGTGTTCATATCTGGGTGAGTACAAAACAAAAAAGCTCTTGGGGGGGGGGGGGGGGCTCTGACAGGGTAGGGTAAGGTTACGGACTGAATGGGGTGGCTGGTGTGTACATTATTATTTTAAGAACCCCCTCCCAAAGTGGGGAAAAAATAACTGACAAATTTAACGTAGGTTGATACAAATTAACCTAGGTTGAAATTGTTCTTACCTAAAATGCATTTTAAGGTGGCTCGATCGGATTTTATCAATGGATTGATGATCATCATGGTGGTGTTGTGGTTACTCAAAAAATCTGATCAAGCCACCGTACACTACATGTACAACATATACTTGGAAAAGAAGATTGTATTTAATTGCTAGTAAGTCATTCAATGTACAAATGAGGGAGCAAACAAGAATTCTTATCGTGCGGCATGGATTACTATCATGGGTAAATTAATATATTACTCACATTTCTTGTGATAGACGCTGAGCAGTCAAGGTGCTTTGACCTATGACGAAGTTGTGCGGGAAATGATGCTTGCTGAGGGCCAGTACATCAGAGATTTAAATATGATTATCAAGGTATTACACTTGACTTTCTCTCAATACACAATTGTTGCAAATTACTATGAAACACATTTGTCGGCAGTGGTTAATGGCTGGTGTGTGGCAGATAAGTCTGAATCCCAGCCACTGTTAGTGTCTCATGGTCTTTGGGAAGACATGTCTAATCACTCTCACAGTAGACCAAAGGAATTCTCTCAACAAGATCTGGCACCTGCCAGTACTCCAACAAGTATTCTGACGTGAATAGTCACCACCTATAACATTAGCAATTTTCAAAAATTGGCCTTTTGGAAAAGGGCTTGTCTGAACTGGGATAGCCTCCTACTTCACATCAAGCCTGCAAGCAAACATTGCAAAAGAGCACCCTAAATATTAATATAGCTGGTTCCTGTGATCAGCCTCTACTGAGAATATCCTGGACTATTCCCTATTGTAGGTTTTCAGAGCACCTTTTGTGGAGGCAAAGGACCTTTTCACCCATGAGGTATGTAGCACAGGATTAATATTCAGAATGCATTCAATCAATCCCTTTTCCTGTATGTTTGTCAAAGCTCGATCAGACTGGAGACAGACTGGAGCACTCTACTAATAAGAAGAAAGTTTAACACTTAGTACCTATTACATGTTATATTATAGCATGTAAGTATATTAGTTGTAGTATATTATGGTATATATTAGAGAATGAATCATTGATTTATGCATGTACATCTATTGATGTTAAGCTTGTGCGGGTGGGGGGGGGGGGGGCATGCATAGAAGGTGTGGGGTGCTAGCCTTAAGGGTGGAGAATTAACATTTTGGGTGATAACACCATTGACTCTCACCAAACCACCAACAACAAGGGCGAAAGATGTGACAATGGCACAAGAAAGTAAAATGGCAGACAGTCAGTTAGCAGAAAATAGCTCTCAAGCAACACACTTGATACATATCTCATTCTCCTTAGAAAAGGCCTTACTCAGGTGAAGAGGAGGTGGGACTCCCAGGGGGGTGCTCATCAGAAATTTTGAAAAAAAACCCTAAGAGGTACCAAGATCCTGTTTGTGGGCGTTGCTTGAAATTTTTTTAATCCCTAAGGGATACCAATTCTAAAACAAAACATTATCTCGTATTTTTTCGGCTCAATACCCTAAAAGGTGCCGCAAAAGCTCCCGCTGTGGACCTTTTGAGCCTGAACACCCTGAGAGGCAACAAAACCACCTTTTCAACCCCTAAAAGGTACGGCGAGTACCCGTTGTCCTTTTTATATGGGAGTGCCCACTCCCCCAGGGTTGAAGTCTTGTCACCTATGTTTCCTTGCCACTAGACTTTCTCATTCATTGAAGGTGCACAAACCGGCATCCCTACCCCGAAACAGGAACAAGTATCATGCCAAAATTCTCATCCTCAAAGAAGCAATGATGATCAAAATCATACCCCTTTCATCGCCTCTGATCTCCTTTTCTTGAACATTGATAGGCAAGGAAAGGCAATATTTATGATATTTCACTGCCAGTATCTAACCTCGAAGTGAACCTTTGTTACAGGATATTGGAAGGGTTTTCAGCAATATCATTGATATCTATGAGTTCTCTGTGACGTTTCTGGGTTTGTTGGAGGCAGCTATTGAAGTAGCAGATGAAGGCAAACAGCCAGCGATTGGAGAATGCTTTGAAGAGATGGCTGAGGTACAGTGCATTCTGGACATACACTGTTAAATGGGAATTGTCATTTATTTTAATATGCCAAAGTAAGGAACATTTTGTACACATCACCAGAGAGAAACTTGCCATTTCTCTGTCTCAACTGACATATCCACTCGTTGTTGCTATCTATTGCTTACCAAAAACATGACGATGATGATGAAACATTTTTTAGGATATGTCCAGACAAGTGTGCTGTCTCTGCTAAGCACCCTTCTTTAGCTCACAAAATTAAATGCTGTGAAATGTCTCTCAATTCATAATTGACTCTAACAGTCAATTTCAGAGAGGTGTCTGCTTCAAAGAGAGTCCAGTCATAAAAAAACCAATTAAATTCAGTTGGGACTGCAAGACAATCATGCCTGGCGTACAGTTGCTTTCAAGGTCAAAATTCATTTTCTTTAGACCCCGCATGTTGGCAAAAAGTTGTGGAAAGATTAGCTGTTAAATATTACAGAAAGCCTTATTATGTATTTGGATACAATTCTTTAGGGTGCTGAGTTTGAAGTTTACGAGACATACGCCAGGGAGCAGACTGCTTCAGTTAGCAAACAGTACAGGCATCTTGGTATCGGAGGGAAATTGTCAGAGTTATTATTAAGAACTCCTGTCAATGAATACTTCAAGGTATGGTTTGCCTAACAATGACATGTTTTGCTTATGTGGTTTCATCAAACTCTGTTACACAGGTAAATGCATTAAAGGAAAGTTTTCTTTAAAAAAAAATGCCGTTATGTACTTGCAGACTAAGTAACAATGAATTCCAGGATTCACTGTTTTAAATTGCCTCGCATCGAACTGTTGGCAGTATAGTGTCAACTGACAATTTGTGGAAAACAAAAGAATAGTATTTAAGAATTGATCAAAAAATTGGATACAAATATTATTTATTTTGGATTTTGAATTTCCAAGGCAAAGCCATTTTGGATTTTTTCATGCCACACATTTGCCTCTTTTGCTACATATAGCAATCGGCAAACAGGAAATCTCACAGAAATTTCAAAATAGCCTCCTTTCTACATGTACTTCTTATGGAGTGATCAGTTTTCTTTTATAGTTCAGCGTTTAAGCCAAGCCCCACAGCTTTCATTACTAAGTGATTTTGATTTTTTCAGGCCAAAGGCCCAGGTTTCAAAGAAGCTGTTCAGTATTGTCTACCCAAGCTGCTAATGATGCCTATCTATCATTGCTTACACTACTTTGATCTTATTAAGGTGACCATTATACATTAAGTAGATCTGTTGATGTTGGGATTATGGATTGTTAGGGGAGTAACCTTTGGATTCAGTATTGGCCTGAGATTTGAGAGACATCTCCCATCCCACCACACCTATTTCTATTTCCATCAGAGAAGTTGGAGTTCTCAGATTCAAGCTGAAAGGCTGCAAATTTACGAGGTTTTATTTCAGAGTTCCTTGTGGTTTCTCTTAGTTATTGCTGACATCAGGTGGAAAATTATAACCAAATTGAAAATCCTATTAACCAAACCTAGGTTTTATGTGAATCTCTGAGTGCTACGTACACCATTATGTTGAATGTTTTAAGCGGGAAGCTGAAAGACTCTCTCACAGGGGATGAAAAGAGTGCTGGACAAAAGATGCCAGAGTTTAAGCCATGGATCCTTAAATTCAGGTTTAATCTGTTGTAGTTGCAAAGGTGTTGTGGTAACAATCTACCTTACTCTGTAGTTCCTGGTCATCTCTTCACCCAGACAACCCAGTTGGAGTGTAAGGGTTTGAACTAGCATGCATCCTCATTAATTTTAGCCACCATCCTAACAAGTCACTAGTCATAACATTAGTCTTGCTGACATGTTCATTGCTAATTAATTTTCAAGGTGTGTTCTTCCTTAGGAAGCCCACTGTTAAAATTTAATATCTTTGTGTTGAAGTTGTTGTTTCATTTTCTCATTCCAGTTGTTGCTTAGAACATCACCAGATGAAGATGATATTGAAAGCTTAGAGCAGGTAAAAAGTACATTCATTCGGTACAGCCAAAATGAACCCTTACCATATCATTTCTAGTTTCTCTTTGCAGGAATCTCTTAAACCACTTTAAGAATGGACTTTTTTAAAAGTTACAGTTTGAAAGAAGGGAAAAAGCAAGAAATTTATTCAGCCCTATGTGAAATTTGTCCTAAGACATATCAAGACATTATTATTATAGAAATTAGTTTTTAAGCTGAAAAGATACCATTCAACAGTGTGTCAAAATTAACATTGTAGCACATGGACAAAAACTAGTGTGTAGGTCAGACAATTTGCAACATGAGCTGAGAAATGGCTTAATACAGGCAATTACATGTACATGCATTCAGATATTAAGTAGGGTAGCTGGCTGCATTAGCTCGAGTTTAACCTTGCCTAAATGATATTTAGCCACATTTATAAACTACTTCTTAAAGTTGCCTTAATCCTTCAGCACAGTAAAAACCCGCATATAAGAACCTAGACTTTCAAGGTCAGGCTGAACAGGTTCTTATATTTTAGGGTAGTTTTTCACAATTCAGGCTGATTAGGTTCTTAATAGGTTCTTATTTTTCAGAGGTTGTCGTACGTAGTGTAATCATTGGCAGAAATATTGTAGTACTAATACATAATGTATAAGAACCTATTTTTCTTTTCCTGGCTGAACAGGTTCTTGCATTTCTGAAAATTTAAATGGTGAATTTCAGCCTGTAGGTTCTTAAATCACTAGGTTCTTATATGCATTTTTTTTACTGTACAGCTTACTCAGTTATCAGCATTCTGTGAGAAATATCAAGTATTCAGGTCACTAGAACACAGAACTTGATCACCAAAGGAAAATTGTATTGATTTTTTATTGAATTCTCCCAACTGTCACCATGAGGAATGTGTCCAAACCAGTACCATAATAAGAATTTTACCCTTGACAGGCTCAGAGTGCACTGAGACCACTACAGACAGAGATGGAGAGAATTGTCCAATCCTCCGGAAGTCTGGCAAAGAAAAGAGAGTAAGTATGAATTATTTTTAGAGGGTTTTGAAGTACACTAGGAATGTTTTGGCAAGCTCTTATTCGGTAATGAAGGTCCAGTGGCATTGTGTTTGTTGCAGTGGACTCCAGGTAAGAGTTCTAGGTTGTTGTATTCTTGGAGAAGAAGGGTTACTTGTGCAACTTGGAACATAATCAAGTACTGGAGTATTGTCTTGTGTAAGAACACTACACAGTGTCCCCAGCCAGGGCTTGAACCTGGATTGCTTGATCTGGAGTTGAGTGCACTAACCATGCGGCCACCATGCCTCCCAACAAAATGCTGGGAGTATAGAAATACTCCCAGCCATGTTACACTATGGAAACCAGAGTAAAGTACCACATCCTTTTAGGCCTTGGACTTTACAAGGGCTTTACTTTTGCTTTTATTACTTACCAGGGACAAGTTCACGAGAGCGCAAAAGAGGAAATCAGGAGCATTCCGTTCAGCAGCAGTGATCATGAATGAACTGCAAAGGAACATTGATGGATGGGAGGTAAGACAGTGCACGTTAATAACCCTATCGCAGTTGAAGGCTGGACACCTAGTGATATGCATAAAGCTTCTGGTGAGAACCCAGTCTCAAGTCGGATAACTTACCTAAAGGCTAGTACTGCCCAAAACTAAAACATCCTTTGCTCTGATTTAAACAGACTACCTAAACATTCCTGTTACACAATATTGAAACACAATATTGAAAATTTGGCCGTCAAGTGACAGACAGAATCCATTAGCTCTGGGCTATCTGACAGGACTAATTCCCACATTAGTTGCAATAACCTGAGCTCCAGTTTGGATGAATGCTCTGTAGGCTGGCAGTACCCACAAGCTAGCCATAGCCATGATTACACTCGCCTGACAAATATCAGTGAGACTTCACAGTCAAACTCCTCCCCCCACTCATAGATAGGCATAGTTGCCTTCCATTTGCATGTAACAGCTCATTGCTATGTAGGTCATCCCCCACCTATATAGTGATTACGAAATAGAAAACATGTATTGCGTTTCTGTTGAGTTATAGAAACACGAGTGGAAGTTTGGGAGAATGAGAACACAATTTTAAACCAGTCAGCATGTGCATTTTCTTAGGACTGTTTTCTAAAAAATAACTAACACTGCTATCTGCTGTGGGAAAACAACATACAACTGTCTGCTCACTGCACAGTTTCTACTTTCAGGTTTTGGTTTAATAATGATTTTGACATTTTTCATAGGGGAGAGATATTTCACAGTCATGTACAGAAGTAATGAAAGGTGAGGGCAGTGATAAAGATGTCTGAATAATGTTTTTTTTTTTCAGTTCCTATCTATTAAATTCAAATATATACAGATTGTGTTTCTAGTGAGATTCAAGGTCATATGCAATTCGCAGGATACTAACTCTGTACATGAAATCTGCACCCCTTGGCTAAAGAAAGGGCACGGACCCCTTAGAATTTAAAATCACCAACCCCAGATCAGATTGCCTCAAAATATTGTCAATGAATTGTATTTCAATCTGTTCACATTGCAGAGGGAATCCTTGGTAAAGTTCATCCCAACAAAAGGGACACTGAAAGATATGTTTTTCTTCTTGATGGCCTGCTGATTTGCTGCAAACAGGTAACGTGATGTACCTTGTAAAGGTCAGCACATACGAGCGGACTAGTCACTCTGACTAGTCTCTGCAACAAGTCGTGGGGACAAGTCCCATCGCGTGAACTGGCCATTTTTGCTTCAAGATCTAGTCGTGGGGACTAAAATTTGGTCCCTGTGACTAATCCCACCAATAGGCCAATTCCGATATATCAAAATTCTAACTTGGCTCTGAGGCTTAGTGGAATAAAACGAAAGAAATCGCATTGAGGATGAGGGATGAATAATTAATTTCTTTTGTTTTACTCCCCAAAGCCTTAGAGCCAAGTTAGAATTTTAATATATCGCAATTGGCCTATTCAAACCAGTTTGAATTTTTGGGACAAGTCCCTACGACTTGTTCCTCAAAACGCATCATGTGAACTGTTTGTGGGACCGGTCCCTGTGACTAGCCCCTTCGTGAGGGGACTTGTTGCAGGGACTAGTCGCAGGGACTAGTCGCAGGGACTAAGCCCCTCGTGTGTGCCAATCTTAACTCCTTTCTGCTGACTGACTGACAGATTGATTGACTAACTTACCAACTGACCGACTGATCAACTGACCAACTGATTGATTGACTAACTTACCGACTGACCGACTGATCAACTGACCAACTGATTGATTGACTAACTTACTGACTGACCGACTGATCAACTGACCAACTGATTGATTGACTAACTTACCGACTGACCGACTGATCAACTGACCGACGGATTGATTGATTTGACTTTCTTTATTCTTGCTTTTCAGAATACAAGGCATTCACTAACTGGTCCTTCACCAGAGTACAGACTTAAAGAAAAGTACTTTTTAAGAAAGATTGAAATTAACAACCTTGATGACACAGAAGGTAATTATCGCACCCGACTCTATTTCTCTTCTGGCAGATCTCAGGGATCAGGCAGCTATCTGTGAGTGCCTATTTTCATTTCAGCATCTTGCTGAGTACAAATAGCAGGGCTCAACTCTTGCCACAGTCATCTTCTATAGAACTTCAATGTAATGTAGAATTCTTTCACCAACAGTATTTCTCCGTGCAGAGTTTTCTGTGTAGTACATTATGTGTTGGCCTGAATAGCAGGCAGTTCTGATACTGTTAATCCACAGACATGAGCATGTACATACAAAAGACATTTTAGTAATTAAGAAAAAAAAATTACATTTGTTGCCTGTTTCTGTAAACTCTTACCCATGCACTTCAGAGTTCTTTGACATTCTGCCAAATTTGATCGTTCTTGTACTTGTATCAGGTTGCCATATTTAAACAGGTTTGTTTCTATGTCATTGGTGATTACAACACCCACAAATAGCCCATAAGTTGATATCAAGTTGAAGCAATGATGAGTTGAAATGAATTTGCATATTTTTAAACTAGATGTAAAGAATGCTTTTGAGATCGTTGACAGAGATCAGCCAAAAGCTGTCTTCACTTGCAAGACGGAGGAGGACAAGAATGAATGGATGTCAGTGCTAATGACAATCTACATGAGAAGGTATTAGGGTCTGAAATACCTGATCATGACATCAGTGAAGTCACTGTTATCTTCATTTATGTAATGGTTATTCTATAGACTCTGCATCTACATGTATGTCAATAAGATTCAACCCTTAAATATGATAGATACCTAGAGCAGGTTGAGCTGAAGCAATTTGCAAAGACTGATTTATTACCAGTGCTGTGGTAGTGTAGCAATTCTTAAGTACATGTAGTTACGGCTTTGTAGCACATTAGATTTATTATTGACTAAGATAGTCGGTCCAGTTGGTTTGCTTTTTCCAGCAACTTAACAAAACTGGAAAGTTCAAAACAATTTTCAAGGACCGACCAGCTTCCAGTGCCTTTTATGTATTGTTAGATGGTTTCTTTGATAGTAGCTGATCAGGCCTAGTTGTTCAATGGCTGGATAACGCTATCAGCCGGATAAATCACTATCCAGTGGATAAGGGTTGACAAAACAAACCTTGCTATCTGCTGGATAGTGATTTATCCGGTGGATAGCGTTATCCACCTTTCGAACAACTTGAGCCTGATTATGTTGGGATAGTCAGACAGTGAACTGCATTCAGTTCTTGCTGTTTTGGTGTAACTCACAATTTTGTATTTGTCTCTCAACAGCACACTAGACCGAATGTTGGATCACCTTCTTTTAGAAGAAGAGAAAGCCATCCCTCTAAGAATGCCCGGTCCAGAGGAATACTGGTTAGTTCATTTACATAATAAAAATGCTGTGTGACACTGTCAACTCCAGTTGTAATGCACACACACTTTGTAGCTTGTGAACAGATTACAAATGTAGCATCAAAGAGACAGCTATAGAAACATTAGTGTAGGTATTTGAAGCTTTCTTTCGTTTGTTTTCTCCTAATTAACTTCACTAACGAGACTACTAAGCTTTCAAATGTAACTTTTGCCTTTTCTTCTCCTTCACCCAGTTTTGCTGTTGACGACGCTGAAGACAATATTGTGTTTGAGGAAGGACAAGGGGTAAAGGCAATGGCTTTTAAATGTAAACTTTTCGCTCAATAAGCGTACACATTCTCATTTCAATGCTCAAAAATTGACTAGGGACTTTATAAGTTAAAACCACCTTGTACATCGTAATAAACACTGCCACATGGAGGTATCTCACTTCCGACGGTACAACTTTCATTTAAATGGTGACATACTAGAAGGACCTTCCACAGCACTTCGCTGCTGTCACAGTATTGTTATCAGTGTTCCAGATAGGTGAGGTGTCTCAGGTCAAAAACCCGACAAGGTCACCCACATGACCCGCCAAATAAATAGAAAATTTATAATGATTTGGTGGGAGCAGTAGGAATTGACGCCGGACCCATTGGAATTCCTTGTTGACACCCAGCCTTGAAAACTTATCTAGAATCCTGATTGTTATCACTGGCTGGGTGCTTAGCAGATTATTTTGGTGTATTTTTTAGGCAAGGTGGTTAGTGTAATTCTTGTAAATGGGTACCGGTGAATTTGAATGCTGGAAGTAACACTGCAATGGACTAGCATTCCATCCAGGGGGGAGTAGAAATACTCCTTGTCGCTTCATGCCAAGGAAACTAGAGATATAAGAGATAAGCGCCGGCTTGATGGGTCTCTAGGTTAGAATGAAGGCTTCGTCACTAGGTGATATGGTGTAATTTCTTTTCACAGAGCTCAAGTAATGCTCCAGTTATAAAAGGTGGAGCTCTAATAAAATTGATTGAAAGACTGACACATCACAAGTATGCAGGTAAGTTTTGATGTCCAAAGCATAAAATATTACATTTACTTTCATTGTTTCAGTATTCTTGGAACTGAATGTAATTCACACAAAACCAAATGTCACATCAGTAAAACGGCAAGAGTGAAACAGATTTCTACGTACTTCTAACAGAGCCTTCATGTAAAAAATTAATAATACTAATGTTATGCATAAACAAACAAAAACTAACGATGAAAACCGACGTTTCAGTGTCTTCATGACGCCATTGTCAAGGTAATGAAAAATAAGGAATACAAATTCTGCTTGCTAGTTAATAAAGTTGTAAAACGAAATTTACGCAGAGAGCGCGAGGCAAAATGTTACAAATACTTTTGCGCAAATTGAGTCGCTTTGCAGGCGCTAAGGTATTTGTATAATTTTTCCTCGCACTCTTTAAATAACTTCATTTTTACACCTTTATTGACTCGCAGAATTTGTTGATTGATAACATGATATGCAAACTCTTTTAAGCTTATATAATAGTGCAGAAAATATTACATACTAATGAAAGAATTCTGCAAAATCAGTCTTTGTTGTATTTTTCCGTAGATCCAACTTTCGTGAGAACGTTCCTGACGACGTACAGATCGTTCTGCAAGCCAAGGGAGCTCTTGGACTATTTGATCCAAAGATATCCTTTTCAGTGTTTGCAGCTATCATGCGGAATGCTTGAATGTTCATTATCCTCAAACTAATCGAAGAGTCATTCTTCTTTGTGTTAGTTGTGATAATTTAATGGTACACAGGGGAAATTCCCTCGTTTCCTACCATGTTAAGAATCGTGTTTGCAATGAAAAGGTAAATAGTTGGGCATAGCAAAGTTATAATATGTTAAAATAGCTTTTATAGACACTTTCACGGTTTCGGACGCCATCTTGCTTGGGGGGCAAACAAGGCAAAAGTTACAGTGAATGTGTGGGGAAAATGGAGAATCTAGTGAATATCAACCCACGGAAAATTCGAGTTCTGAAGTATTTATGAATTAAAAACTAAAGTTACCAGGTAGAAGAATTCATAGATCACATTTCAGGGAAATCGCCTCGCTAGAAAAGCCACAATCTGATTAAGGTTTTCATTTTTCCATACATATGTCTGTAAAATCGAGTTGTTCGAGACGTTTGTGCGAAAAATTGAAAGTTCAATTCCTCGCCTGACAACAGAAAGACAGCAGAAAGACAATCACTCCCAAGTTATTGACCATCGAACTTCTAACTTTTCCCATGCATATACTGCAATTTTTGCTGTGTTTGCCCCCAAGCAAGATGGCTCAAAAACAGGTCTATGTCATGTTTGAAGTGAAGTCTTATCACAACGTGCTGTTGAATATAAGTTCATTGACAGGAGGTCAAATAGGTGGTTTGCAACCAACCATTAGATCTGTAAGGAAGCTGCGTTAACTTTATTGAGCCTTAACTGTGCGTTACGTTTGACATACCAGAGCCTCCCCCGAGCGAGCTTGATGAACTTGCTATGGCCAGGGGGGAGCCTGTTGTCCGTGAAGACCTCAAGAGATTTAGAAAGGAATATGCTCAACCTGTGCAACTGAGGTATGTAATGGAACTAAAAATTTCCGCCAGAAATCGTTTGAGTTGTATATATTTTTTTTTGGAGCAAACACACGTTTCTCTTTACGAGTTTAGTAGGGAAATCTTTGTTTACATTCATGATACGCAAATTGTGCCTCGTTCGCATATCTAAGAAGCGCTCCCGTCTCTGACCGAGGGTAAATAAAGGTTTTTTTAAATTTTATTTCCATAAGTTTGTCGTACGTTTTTTCCGAGCAGAGTTCTGAATGTTGTGCGACATTGGGTGGACAATCACTGCTACGATTTCGAGCGTGATTCGGAGTTGTTGACGAAACTCAGTCTGTTCCTGGAGGGAGTCAAAGGCAAGGCAATGAGACGCTGGGTGGAGTCAATTAACAAAGTTATTTCCAGAAAGGTAAGTGTTCAGTCTTATTATTCGAATTCTGATTCTATGTTTGGGCAGTTTTCATTTGATTGTTGTAAAACCCAAGTTGCTAAAGCTACTGTCAATCACAGCGTAAAGTGAACCAATGAGAACACGAAGCCAATGCGCAAATCGGAACCGAGCGCCAAGCGCGGGAAAACACACGTGACCAAGGCATGCTTGGAATTGGTTTTACATCTGATTGGTTGAGTAGCTGGCACGTGATTATTTAAGCCAACCGCGGAACGTAGTGAAGCAAAACCAAATCAAGTCCGTCTATGATTGAACTTTGCTGTGACTTGCTGTCCAAAGCCAGTTAGTCGGTAAGGAGCAGGGCTTGACAACTCCGTAAGCATTAATTAATTAATTAATTAATTAATTAATTAATTAATTAAGGTATTTGTTTTTCAGACAACCAACAGAGAAAGTTTAGCTCCTGAAATTACATTTGAGAAGGAGCCGCCGCCGATTGAGTGGCACATAGCAGCTTGTAATGACATCGAACGGTTCGACATACTCACGGTAAGTTCAAGTCATCTTGTTTTGTGTTGTTCGTAGCGTTTTACTTGTCCACTCCAATACAATCGAAAATGCTAATGCGCTGTGAGAAAATAACATAACCGTCATTTGCGCATACGACGTGACGTCAGTGTTCGCGAAAGCTTCCCGCATTTCCGCTGTCCACACTTGTACCATGGAGCTCCGTTGTTTTCAAATGTGCACGTTTTCGATGAAAAAGATGAACTTTTGCGATCGTTTTTAATAGTGTGGACGGTAGGCGAAAACGTATCATTAAGTTAACGTTTTATGTAAAAACACATTAATGTAGACAGGGCCTAACTCTAAGTTTCATTTTGAATTCATACGTAACT
The DNA here is from genome assembly GCF_042242905.1 of Orbicella faveolata. Taxonomy (NCBI): domain Eukaryota; kingdom Metazoa; phylum Cnidaria; class Anthozoa; order Scleractinia; family Merulinidae; genus Orbicella; species Orbicella faveolata. Next base: position 33,568,206 of record NW_028301552.1, on the reverse strand, counting down.
CTCTTAATGCAAGTCTTAAGTGTGTTTATGTTTTAAAAACCAATCGTTCAAGCTTGTTATTTTTCTTGCAGCTGCACCCAATCGAGATTGCACGGCAGCTGACTCTCATCGAGTCAGAGTTGTACAGGTAAAGGATTTATTTTGTTCTTAATTGCTGTAGTTTTTATGTCATGACAGTGATACAACTGAACCCACAACCTTCCTAACTTTAGTTGACGACTTTTCGAAGTCTTCATGTTGTCGAGTTGTTGTTAATCAAGGGAGCTTAAGAAAACCACGGCAACGGGAACGTTACTGAGCAAAAGAATTAATGAGCAGTACAATGGTTGTGCACGTGCGTTATAATTATTGGCACATTTCTTTGCCGTTCTCTGCAAAACAACAATGTGAAATGACCAAATTCTGCGTTGTCTGGAGAACGTAAAATTTTTATTTCAAATTTATCGCTGTGTTTCGTGATAGTTTTGACAGTGATAAAGTAAATGACTTAAGAGTACCGCGAGATTCGTAGGTAAAAGATAAATTCATTTTTTTTAATCGACGTTGTCCTGGGCGTCGCCGTCGTGGTTTCCTAAACTCCCTACAATCCGACCTAGCACTAGAGTTTCTGTGGGAACAAATCTCCGCTTTGTTTGTTTTCAGAGCGGTGCGTCCTTCAGAACTTGTGGGGAGCGTGTGGACGAAGGAAGACATAAAGCATCTCACATCACCGAACCTACTGAGAATGATTCATCATACAAACAAGATCACGGTCTGGTTTGAGAAAAGTATGCTGGAGTTCCCGAACTTAGAAGAAAGAGTAGCAGTTTTAAACAGAGTTATCGATATTCTAACAGTGAGTATTCAGAGAAATAGTACATGTAAGCGCCTCCGCAGACTGGACATTTAGTTGCCGACAACTATTTGTTATCGAAAACTAAATGTTGTTGACTAATAAAAAACGTAGTGTGTGAGTTGAGTTGTCGACAACTAAACGCTAAATTGTTTTAGTTGTCGACAACTAAGCAGTCTCCCTTTTCGAAAAGTGAAACTGCTTTTAATGAGTTGTCGACATCCAGGTTTTGACCGTTTTTCCCGTGTGTGGGAATCATTGGCTTAGTTGTCGACAACTTTCGAAACATGACACACATTTGAGCATGCGTAATGTGTTTTGAGCATGCGTAGTGAATGTTATCTCCCAAGTCCTCGCTGGCCTGTCTTTGTTATTGACAACTAACACTCCAATTTGTGGAATGGTTGAATTGGTGGCACGAGGTTTTAAGCCAATCATAGAGCGCAGTGAGAAAAACAAACACAATGCCGGATCGCTTTTGCTCCTTCTTAAAATGTCCTTCATTTAAAGAGCTGAGAAGTTAGTTATAAATTTACAGCTATCTCAAATGTTTCATTTACGTGGTCGTTTGTGACTTAATTTTTTTGCAGGTTTTCCAAGAATTAAACAATTTCAATGGTATTTTAGAAGTAGTTAGTGCAATCAATTCGTCGCCTGTTTTTAGACTTCAACACACCTTTGCGGTACGTCTATCGTTTTCATTTTATTTCATTTTGTTCTGTCGTTGCTGTTTATTTATTTAATTATTGCTATTTTTTTACCTGCAGGAGTTATCCGTTCGACGGAGCCAGGCTCTGGAAGAGGCGAAAGAGCTTAGCAACTATCATTACAAGAAGTACATTGAGAAGTTACGCTCGATCAATCCACCGTGTGTTCCCTTCTTCGGTACGCAATAAAAACAAAAAATTTCGTACGACTTAAAATTTGTACAAAAAAAGTTTCCGAAAATAAAACCGTTCGAAAGATTTGTAGTACAGTGTGGAATTTTTAAGTAGCTCCTAAGCCCATAGTTTCCTTTATGAGGCGAACACTGCTTGAGATACGAGACGGTTTGACAAGATTTGTTTTAATTTCTCCTAGGTTCATCTCCAAAATCTCGAAGGTGCAGTATAAGTATCATTTTCACAGATGTCTTTCCTGTCTAATTCGTGTTTTCTAGGCGTAAATTTATGTTTTCGTCACAGTGTCCGAAATTTTTGTCTGAAATTTGTCCGAAATTAGACAAAAAGCGTCCGAAAATTAAGCGTCCGAAATTTTTTGCAAGTAATGTAGGTTGGAGACTGCTCTGTGATCACTTTGATTCGAGCAATATTTACCTCATAGTACGACGAAGTTAGTCTGGAGGGCCAATAACTAAAATCAACCAATCACTGCTCGATTACCGGCCCGATATTTTCTAAGTCTTGAAGTTTCTAAGATTGAAGTTGTAAAGAAATCTCTTATCAACCAAGCCCGTTCGGGACCTCGGGCCGATATTCAACAGTATGGCCCTTTCGCATGGTCAATATGAAATATATACATATCTGCTGCTAATTTTACTAATTCATGGCAACTGGCTCGGCTCAGATGATCGCGTCTCGGGGAAGGGACGTTAAGCCGTTAGCCTTCCACTACACTTTAACTGTGACAAGTTGTAAAGACGTTGAGATCCTACACCACTGATAAAGACAGTAGGGGTCATAGCCCCTGGTGTTTTTGGCGTGTTCCTAAGAAAGGCGGAAGCGTTTCATTTATAAGGATAACCTCATGGCCTTCCGTCAAAATGCCTGATTGAATTCTGTAAACAACGGTGAACTTTAAACTAGTCGCTTATATCGAGACTACTGTTTTTGTTCATTTTCCTTTTTGCACTTTAGGTATGTACTTAACAAATATCCTGAAGACAGAGGAAGGCAATCCTGATTTTCTACCCAATTATCCTGAGGGGATCATAAACTTTAGTAAAAGGTGAGTTACCACCGCAGTAGACCTTTTTTCACAATAGCAACATGCATCAACATGATATTTTTCATGTTGTACTGCAGTTTAGTCATAATGTCTCTCGGAGGGGAAACACTGGAAAGTAAGACGCTCTTGAAAAGTCAGCTCGTCCTAGTAAGTTCTGTTTGGAAAACCTGTCACCTTGTTGGCAAAATGGGACAAAGATCTCGGCAGGGCACACTAACCCAGGATTAAAAGTTAACCGAAGTATTAATTTTCCTTGTCTCAAAATGTTTTTCATTACTTTTAATCTGTGCAGTTTGAGATTATTAAAGCTCAAAACTGAAGGGCAAGCAGAAATATAAACAGAAAACCTCACCCAAAACGTACAAAACTGAAATCAAAATTCTCGCTAATCCTGGGTTCGCTTAAACGGGCTTTGAACAACCCGGCAGTATTTTATACCTGGGTCTATTTGTATCCACAGGAGAAAAGTGGCAGAAATAACTGGTGAAATCCAGCAGTATCAAAACCAGCCTTATTGTCTCCAGAAAGAACATTTTATCGCGGTAAGTCACTGTAAGCAATTTATTTCGAAAGTCTTCGGAAAAGCGTTCGTTAAGGCATTTTCACTCCTTATTAGCTTGTAGTCAAGAAAATGTCACATCAATAGAATGAAAAATTCCTCACTCTGAAAAACGTTCCCCGACTCCCTCTGAAAACGAGGAAACACTCTTGCTAAAATTTCTTCCTTGGCGCGAAAACGTGAGAAAATTTCCCGACTGATGAAAGATTTCTGAAAGAAAAAAGTCAGAGACGTTTTCGATTTTACTTCCACAACAAATCTTGCGTGTTTGCGTAGACGCAAAAGACTAGCAATGTTACTGTTTTCTCATTTTCGGGGACCTCTGTAAGACCTATAAACCAGTCATTTGTTAACATGTATGATCTGTCTTTAGGAATATCTAGAATCATTGGATCCGTTTGAAGGACGCAGTGATACCGAGATGGAAGATTATTTGTATCAACTTTCTCTGGAGATTGAGCCGCGAAACTGCAAACAGCTGGTTAAACACGTAAGTGGAAATGCAAGGTACCAATAAAATTAAGTAGACGACTGCAGATTTCTAAATGATTGATAGGCTGCTTAACTGACGCACTCTACTTATTCCAGCATTTACCCTACTGAGGCCGATGTGGTGGGGTGGGGAAAGGGTCGACTGCACCTGACTAGCCATTCGCCAGGGAAATTCGAAGCCTCAAGTTTTTCGTTTTAAATGCTCCCTGTATGCACGAAATAGGATCACAAGGAACCGTGGTTTTATACGATTTCGAGGGCGACTTTTACCATCACGTAAATGTCTCAAACTTTCCCACTACATGGATTGAACCCGAAGAATTCCATAGTGATGACGCTACGTAATCATTGGAATTTTTCGGGTCGAATCTCGGATGTCTCAAACGGGAAAAGAATTAAAGGGGTCAAGAGTGGGGTGTGTTTACATAGGGTGATTGTATGGACAGATTCGGTGTCTTGCGTGACAGAAATTCCTTCCTTTAACGATACTCAGACGCAGTTTCTGAACACCAAAGAGAGGGTGAAGCGTACTATTGAAGCGTCCGTAATGTGAGCAATAGATTATATGAATTCTGGCTTTTCTGAGACCTAGTGACCTGTCTCTGATGTAGAGGTGACTTGTTCTTTAAGGGACGGACAATGGAGGGGGGGCGGGTGGTGAGGGGGTTGGGCAATTTCAAAGTAAAAACTGCTGGGGAAAAACCTGCAAGGGGAGCCATGGTGAAAAATAATCGAGCAAGTGCTTTCTACTAACATTGTTTTGGTTTCTGATGTTAAAAAATAATTTTTGCACGAGCTGTTGCCCACGGACAAAAGAATCATGCCCAACCTAAAGGTGAGAAAAAATTTCATGCCCTAGAAAATTTCCCAACCCCTCCCCCCCTCAAAACATTATGGCCCGTCCCTAATGTCTTGTCGTTTTTTGTCTTATACTATTCAGCCTCGAAAAACGGACATTTCGCTCAAGTCACCAGGAACTAAACCCAGCTATCTGCAGTCCCGCCTGTCAATCACATCACAAACTACCTTGAAACGGAGCACCTCTCAAGCGTCCGCCATTTTCTTACCTGACAGTGACATGTTTCCTTCAACTACGTCATTATCTCCGAGTACGCCGAGGACTTCGTTATCCTCCATGACTTTCCTGCCTCCCGACAATGTCTCGGAAACGATTCCCGAATCTCCGTTGTTGGAAGATTCAGAGCCTGATTACGTCAACATCGAGAACTTTCCGGAGAAGGAACCTCCACCCGACATACCCCCTCGGAAACCGTCAGCTCAGTCGAAGCCTCGGGCGGCTTCCGTTAACGGGGAGAGGTCTTCCGAAGATGTTACTTCGCCTGTCCACCGGCAAATGTCGATGACTCTTCCGGGTGTGCCTCGAATACCTCCGAAGTCAGTGACATTAGAGAGGTTTCCGAATCCTGCTCAAGAGAGCGACGATGCGCCTCCAATTCCCCCTAGGGAGAAGGGGACTCGTCGATCTCCACCTCCCATTCCCCCTAGGATACCCTCAGGCCATGAACCTGTGTTCGCTAATGAGGAATTAGCCAATCACGAGGACGCTCTTCCACCGGCTTTGCCGCCAAAATCAAGGCGTTCATGACACTCATGAGATGTCGTGACCAATCACTGCGTGACAAAAAGACTAAAAGGCTAAAAGACTTCCATTGTATGGAGTGCCATTGTATGGAAAGTAAATTTGTTTTAAAAATTGATTTTAAAACGTAGCTATAAATGGCGCGATTCATCCCAAGGAATATAGTCCTGATTTTGCTCAGGAGTAGAATTATATATCTTGCAAATACAAGGATATTTTTTTTTCCGTTTTCGAGAATAGTGGACTATGTAACACGTGTACTGAAACATGAAACAATTGAACAATTTTGAAATCGAGTAGCAGTCAACAAGCTAGCCTGGATGTTGACGGAGGCCTGGTACGAGTACTAATAAAATGGCAATAATTTTACGTTCCTGGTGAACATCGAAGTTGTGGGTAGGGAGGGTGGGTGTTTTGAGTATAAATACAAATGTGTTCCTGAGGGCATGCCCCACAATTAATCGATGAGACAAACGCTTCGTTGCGGGAATCGTTTAATAAATTTTGCTTTATTGCCGAGAGAAACTCGAAGTAAACTGTAATTCCTAGAAATATCAAATGTTTTTTTAATGTCCCTCTGAAAATAAAGATAATTCAATTCCTAGCAGTTTCAGTATTGTATTTTGGTTGGTTGTTCATTACTTGTCTCCCTCGTAAATTTGGAGCGAAATAGGTCATAGCTTGTGTACATGTGGCTAGTGTTGATAACCCACTCCTCACTGTAATCTAACTATCTTCACCGTTTCCTTGCTTATGATTATGCAATCTCTTACCATTATGAACGGCAGTTTTTTTTTCGCCTTTTCTTTGAAGGCAAAGGCACCAACTCTGGCTGACATGTCTATTTTACCATAATACTAACCTTGAGTATTGAAAAAGAATGGCACGAGTAACTGTCCCACGAAATTTGAGCCCACTCGTTTTGAGATGCAGGTTTAAAATCTTGGAACTTTACCAGGAAATTTTGCATATTTGGAAATCCAATATCTTTATTATTACAAGGGGTTACAGCAGGAGGTCAAAATTATTTGAACTGAACATTATAAGAAAAACTTTCCCCTAGATGATCAAACCAAACGGCCAAACTCGTCCTCACAGCAGGTCTATTTGTCCAGTCAGCCAGTCCTCAATAGAAACCCCTGTAATACACCCACAAAGCTACACATTTCACTCGTTACTAAATATCCAAGTTCTTTAAGTGTTTACAGTCAATTTGTATCACGCATGATGCTTTCCTCACTCAAACCCGTACGCCAACGAGGCAAACTTCCGATCAATGGTACCCCATAGTACCCCATATTTCGGATCAATTCTAGACGACCTCGCTCACTCTCACTGACTGAAAAAACAAATCAAGACTAGTTTAAAAATTTATTTATTCTCGTCTCCTACAGTTAGGTCACATCCGATATTGATCATTTGTATTCATAATATAAATTTTACAGAAATCTCCGTTCAATTTTAAACGAGAAACGCTTGTTTAACTAAGAGAATGTATACCGAGCTATCTAACTTGACAAACGTTTCCTCCTTTAAAAACAGAACTTGACAGTTGGTGAAATAGAACAATTATGGTGAAATTCCTCCTATCTTTGGAGTCTAAAACGGCGTAAACATTTACGAATACATAATTTACAATATTCTGTAAGCATAATAATTATTGTTTTACATTATCGTTAAAAAGATGACACTTGACAGCTTAGCTGCCTTGGTCTATGTTATGTGCGCATAATTTGCGACACCCACTTAATATTTGTTTTAACTTTGGTTTCGCCTAGCGGAAGATCACACGTGATGCACATTAGTTTGTGGTTTTGAAACATGCATACACATGGTATAGTTTAGGTGTTTGAAAAAACAGCTAGACGCCATTTAGACAACCTATGGCTGTAGCTCCCACATTGACTCCTCAGATATTCACCTGTGAAACAGACGCTGCATTTTACTGTCACAGCGTTTTTGCACTGGTCAGGTTGCTTTCCATTGTGTTTTGCGGTTCAAAGGGACGATTTAATATTACAACAGTAGCATGTTTCTGATTACAAGTAATATCATTTCCTAGTATAACTATAGTGCATCTTCTATAGGTGAAAACGATCTTTAACCTTCTCCGCTACCATTTTAGCAATGGCAAGAGAGGACGTGGCTCCTGGGGAAGGCGCATTTCTGACGTGCAGCACTCGGCTCCCTATGTCACCTGAGCCTCCATCAAACACGAAGTCCTCCACTAAATTGCCATCACGGTCCATGGCCTGGGCACGAACTCCAGCTGGCCCTCTATGATTGGTTGAGGTGAAACAAAGTAGGTTAAGGCTACATTAACCAGTACTCATAAGCACTCATGAGTGGCAAGAGGCACTGAGAGTAAAGAAAGTCCAGCCAAAAAAAAACCACACAAACCGAACAAACACCTAGATTCTGTGTTGACTTCCACTGAATTAATGAAAAAAATCACGCAATCAATACGTGACGGCCTGGAAGAAAATTCTGAGAGCGGCACTTGGTTACATACCTCTCAACGTCCTCGACTTTCAGACTGGGTATGTATCTTTGAAGTTGCTTAACTTGTGCTGATTTGACGATTCCACGATAATACTCTCCAACACCAAATGTGAAATACTGGAACATTAGTTTCCTTAGACCACTAAAAGACAAAAGATGATACATGTATTCAGAATTGTTTCTCCTGTTACTTAGCGCTTTAAAAAACTATCACAGCATCGCTTTCTTTCTTTCTACAGTTGCAAACGTTTTCAAATGCTGAACTCCACAAATAGTTTGCAAAACTCGTACAACACGTGCATTTCTGACCAATCGCGCTCACCCTCCGCGCTTCTTAAATATATTGATGGCATTTCTCTGCTTGATTTCTGGTTGGTTAGCCTCGAATTTTCCCGCGCTTCTCACGGGCAACACTTGTTGCATTAAGTTTCGATTGGTTAGTCTCGACTTTTCCCACGCGTCTCCTTGGTGACATTACGTTGAGTTCTAACTGGTTAATCACAGTCTTTCCCACGCTTTCCCCTTTGTCACGTGTTTTAGTTTCGACTCTGTCGTCGTGAAGCTCTATCATAACTTTAATTCTTATTTCAGAACAGTCGTTAGACCTATCAGAATACAAAAATAACATTTTCCCGTTAAGGGATGTTAACCCGCCTACTTGAAATATGAATAATAACGGGAAAAAATAGGTCCTGACTTAGCCAATTGTAAACCGTTAAGAGTCAAAAAACACAAAACCAAACGTTAAACGCCATCCATAGTTTTGAATCGATGGTTTGCACCAAGAAAAGAGCATCTTTATGAGTAGTTCTTAAATAATACATACCGGTACCCCAAGGCATCTATTAAGTCCTTAAAATTCACATCTGTAAGTTTGTATCCTTCCCGAGCAAATGCCAAAACAGCATTGGGCCCAAGCCACACGCTGCCATCAACGCGCGGAGTAAAATGGACTCCAAGGAAAGGAAAATTTGGGTCTGGTACCTAAGAAGAAAAAATTAAATTCTTTTATAGCCGGAATTACTCTCACACAGCGGTGTGCTTTCTCATTGCCTAACTCGAGAAAAACCTCTAAAACACTAACTGCAAACGGTCAATGACTTTTACCAAAAGACGATGATTAATAAGAGAGTTAATTCCTCTTATAGGCCTCATTCACGAGGTAATCCATGTCAAATTATTTTTAGATCACTCCCGGTTTCTGAAATCTTGACAGGGTCTATAAATAGCCAACCGTATGACGTGACCTTTACGCAAGTGGACAGCCCACGCACGCATTTTTATCCTCCATGAGAACATCCACGCAACGCACGTGGTAACAGTATCCGCGGAAGAACTGGGCACTATGTCTAAAAATAACTGAAGAGGGATAACCTTGGGCAAGTGGCCTATATAGGAGATTAACTCTTACATTTATCTTCTCTTGCTTAACAATGCAATTAAAAAACAAGGAAGTTTGTGTTAGCAAAGAAATAAGTTTAAGTAATTTGAGATTAGCGATACAAGACAAGAATGGACATGGATCTGAGACAAAGCAGACAGCAACACTTTTATACACATTGTGCAACAGCCCAAACAAATTTTGCGAAGGCGACATACGCACCGGGTAAATGTTGCCGTTGACTAAGTAATTCTTTTCGTCTTTCAACTTGAGGTATTCTCCTCGGAATGGCACAATGCGAGGATCTTCTTTACATCCGGATTTCTCTGCCAACCGGTCTGAATAAAGGCCTCCGCAGGTGACGACATAACGACAGCTAATGGGGGACTGGTAGAGAGAAAAGCAAGGAATGCAATAAATTAAGCTGTAAGACATAGAACGGTACTCACTCGAGTGTCAAACGTAATACGCTGACGCATTTGCACTGGGTTTGCATGACTACCCTACACGACTGGCTTAAAAAACTCCACGCACATGTTTTCCCGCGCTTTTCGCCGGCTACATGCATTTGCTCTGAGTTTTGATTGGTTAACCAGATTATCTGCGTCCTTTGTGATTGGTTAGAGTAATTACTTTGGTTTTGGTTCAATGACACTCTTGAAATTGAAAACCTCTCTTACCGCATAGCTATGTTTAATTGTTTAGGGTAGGTCACTTCCTCTAACCTTAAAAAAAGTGTCTGCAAAGGAGTTGATTCCTTAGTCAAAAATACTGTTTAAAGAGTGAATTTTCTTTGTTTTTGCTCAGTGAGTGAATGAGACAAACAAGAGGGTGATGGGGCCAAACACAAAACTCCCATTACGTTAAACAAAACTAACGTGTACTTTAGGTAGCAGGGAGAGAAATGAAGTGAATAGGCTTGATCAAAATTTGCCAGTTTCAGTTTCAGACAGGTGCCATAAAACTGTATAAAGTTTAGATCCAAGCATGGAAAACGATTGCAGATGAACTTTTCATGTGAACGGTCCAATTACATCAACATGTTTCGGTACTAGTGTAAATGCGTGCAGTTTGAGTAACGAAGATAACTGAGAAAGCAAAGAAACAAGAAAAAATCTTACGACATTCTTTCCATGTACAGTAACAGGGTGAGTGTGACCTGAGAAAAAAGGAACAATGTGATAGACCACAGCACCTGCAAATTTTAAGTGCTAGCAAAAATGACACAGAGAACGCTTCAATTGGAGGGAGATAGCCAGGGTATTGGTCAGTAGGTCCTGCCTTAGCCTGCCTTTAGCTCTTCAAAAAGATTGGCTATGCACTTTAATTGGACCAAAGTGAGTGATCCCACCAAGACAAAGGCTTATCTTGGTTTCTGCAACAAGATTGCTTCCCACTCTCTCCTGGAAAGAATATGCTAGTGGGGGGGGGGGGGTACCCTGGCACTTTTCTGGTACACACCTATATACACCTGGGTAGAGAGAGGCACTGTGAGAGTTAAGTGTCTTACCCAAGAAAACAACAGAAAAACTCTTGACTAACAGTTGCTTGGACTCAAACCACTCGATCCAGACCACTGCATGAATCACAAGTCCATTACACACCACAAGTGATAACCCCACCCTGTCAACCACATAATTTAAGGCCTACGTTACTTAAAAAAATGCATAGTTGACTTTGTATATGTACAGATTGTATTTTATAATTAGTAAGAAGCTTGCCAAGAGGATGAAAAACTTGTAAAAAAATTTTACCTGCTTCCTTTTCTTGAGAACGATTACTTTCTGGGCTACAAGTGAAGTCTGTGACCTATGAGAAGGGTGAATCAAATGGTTAATTAATGATACTGATCTTTTTAATCAATAATATTGACACTTTGAAGTAGATTGATGAATTACTAAGTGACTGACATTGACAGAAAGGAGAGGAATGAAAATTTGAATTACATCAGGAGCATGGGACAAAGAAACAAATTCTCAACAAGGTTCAGACCCCTAACCTTCCAGATACTTGCCAACCACTCAAACCACTAAGCTATGGAGAGATTCACTGTAAGCTAAACCATTTACTAGCATCATATGTGACACAAATACTACATTTTACTAGGATCAGCAAAATCGAAAGTATTGCGCATGATAACTAATGACAGATAGCAAATTTTAAGCTTGGAAAAAGAATTTTTTCAGTAACAAGGGCTAAACTATGATAACTTTACGTAAGTAAGATGTGTGGAATAATTATTAGAAATGTTTTGCTCATATCCTGACCTCATAGCCAGTAAAGATATCACCACCGGCCTTCTTGAAGTCATCACCATAACTTCTTGCTACTTCTGCCCAGTCCACTATTCCGGTATTGGGTGACAAGATGGCAGACACACCCTACAAACAGCACACAAAAACACAACTCTTTTACTACCAATAATGCCTGGCATGTTATTTTTTTTTTTTTTACGATATAAAGATTTTTTCACAATTTGATGTATGTACAAGCCATGTGTGAGTAGCTTTCTCATTTTGTTTTCTTCCTGAACCAGAATTAGTTAAGCAATCACAGACTATAATCAAGTGGGGCGGCTGATTCCCATATTTAAGTAGGATGACTGCTGCCCATATTTAAGTAGGATGGCTGACGCTCATATGTCAATGGCTTTGGAAAGAAAATGGCAAGTTAATCAGTATTGAACATCAAATTTTAAACTCATTATGAAGACCGTGTTCTAAACACTCACACACTTGCATCCTCTAGCATTTTAGCTTGCATATCCTACAAGCGTGCAATCTGAGTGTTTGAGCACGGAATATGATGTTATTGCAAAACAGGCCAAAAATATTTTCAATTTTCATTCCTCCCCACCCTTTGTATTCATGCTTACCCCTCCCTTTGCTTTCAATCTTGAGAGAAAATAGATGTTTGTGGACAGTCTAAAGACCAATCTCTTTAACCCCAAAGATAAATTCTTACCTCACAGTATGGCTCTACATCCTTAATTTCTTTTGAGTCCAAAATTTTCAGGTCCTTTACTCCATTTTCCAGGCCTCGTTGATATAATTTCTCAAGCTGAGGTAACTCTTTCTTTTCTACAGCCACTATAATCTAGGAAAATAAAAACTGAATAAGGACACTCAGGACACCAATTTGAATGATAAATCTTACCCCTCAGATTTATACCACAACAGGCTAGTTGAGTGCCTGATTTCAAAGCAGGAGAGTGTGGGTTCAAACCCTGGACAGACTGCAAATTGAACAAGGGACTTAATATTAAGAATGCAGTGAAAGCCTTACCAGACAATGACACCCTCGCTGGCATCAACCTAATATTTAAAGGGTGTCTGCTTTTAAAACAAATGTTTGTTTTACAGAAAATATGCAAAGAAAAGTTCAGCTTTATTTTATGGTTAGGCCTACCATCCATACCATCCTTTTTGAAAATGCTTTTCACGCCAGATAAATATGAAAATGCTGGCTTTGCATTTTAGTGTGGATGCAAAACATTTTCAGAACAGAACATTTCGAAAACATAATGTCTTGATAATCAGGTAAATATTTCCTGCCTGAGTCTTCTTCATATACAAATACAAAATTGCAGGTGAAAATTTCTCTGACATAATGTGAACAGTCATCATCTTTTAAGAGTGAAAAGACCATTTTCAAATTTCTTCAGTGTAGTGCAGTTCAAAATGTTTTGCCTCCCTGTACTGTGAAAACCAGTTGCCATTGTGCTGAAAACATTAATGAAACCCCTGAGAGTTATTAAATTAATTGAAGTATGGGATGTCAAATAATTCAGAGCACTGTTTGAAAATACTAGTCAAATGGAAAAATAATGTCCATTCTCAAGCATTTAACACATGTTAATTAACAGTCTTCTTAAAGAAGGAACACTTGATCATAATTTTATTTTTAAATGTGTAATTGACGTTTATTACTTATGGCATACTTTTCCACACTTCTTGTAAGGGATTTTCTTTTCATCGCAGTATTTGTAGGTCAGATCCAATCCCTCCACACATAACTTGGCCTTCAGGGAGCCTGGGGTATAGTAGATACCACAATGAATGACTCCACTGTTCTTGCCAGACTGGTGCAGAGCTAACGAACAAAGGAATGAATTAAAAACAAATTATGAAACAAATGTGAATGAAAAAAATTAATTAAGGTTAACAACATAGCCTACGCAGAAAACAAGTTCTCTTTTAATGTGCCTTAAAAGCCCTCACCCTCTGCGAGACAGATAGATCTATCTATCACACAGAGTGAATGAGAGATATGTCAAAGATTGCATGCAAAAAGTTCTGTACAATGATATGTAATCACATAACTCCACAGAGATTTGTTAAAAGTTTTTCTCCTTTTCTTATCTTTTTACTGCAGTGATTGACCTTCTATTTGGCTTACTTTCAGTGCAAAAATTCTGAGAAAGCATCATCAAGATGGACAATTTTTACCACAGAGTAGCCAAATGTAGTTAAAGGAAATTTTGCTTCGAGTTTTTCACACAAATTTCTGAGCATTTTCATGCATATTTCAGGGTATCACTGGAAAGATCTTTTCCTCCTGCAGAACTTGAGTATAGATGATGCTAATTCTGGTCATTGGTGATGACACCAGAGGTGGAACAAAGGCCAATACTTGTCATGGTCATTTGTGGCCAGCACAAGCTTCAATGGGTTAAACAACTCATGTACTTGTGTTTGTCTTGTACTCACATAATTCATTCTCTTTCTCTACAACTGCAAACTTCAATGTGGGATGTCTCAGGATAAGTTCTCTGGCTGTTCCAAGACCAACTATTCCTCCTCCAACTACAACCACATCATATGATGCTTGGGTAGCAAGGAATCTGTAAAGAGTTTGATTACCTCACACATAAGCACAATTTTATAACAGAAGAATTTAAGTGACCTTGGCTCATTAATTGACTATAATTTTTTTATGCTAGCCAGCATTAATTGTCTGTCACTGAGCTGTTAATCTCTATAAGCTGGACAATTGTGAGATCTTTGCATACCCATTACAGGATAAATACAGTTGAACCCCTACTAAGCGGCCACCCATAAAATGGCCACCCCTATTAGGCAGCCAGTAATCATAGTCCAGATGAGGGCTTCTTTTTTATTGTTTTTACCTCTAGTAAGTGGCCACTACCCATTTCCCCAAGGATGGCCATTTAATAGGCATTGAACTGTATCCAATGATGAATGTAAGCTATGGCCATGGTAGGCATTGCATCCCATTCCGACTGTATTTAAGTAAAGGGTATTTAATTAGTTCACTACATTTTGCCCTTTCTATCTTTCTTTCACTATGTTGTGGCCCAACATAGCACAACATAGCAGATCATGGCACAACATGTATACACTGCGGTGAATGGAAAGTGGAAAGTATTCAATGTGGTCATGTGGAGAAATAAAAAATACAAATACAAATACAAACATCTGCAGTTAGCCTGTTTATGGTTAGCTCTCAATGATGGAAACGGCAACACTATTCAGTCAAAAAGTCTGCAGTTTGCAGTCTACATTTTACACAGACCGCTTTGTCATGGACTATAAATATATAATATAAACCAGCAGAATATATTGAAACTGACACTTCTCATAACGGATCATGTTCACTTTTTTTGCCAGTGAGAACTGCCAGATTCAATGACCTTGTCATGGACTAGCCAGCAATACTTCTGGGAATGACACTTCCCCATAACGGTTACTGTTCAATTTATTTAATTTATAAGTTTATTTATTTATTTTAATTTGAAGAGAAGTCCCGCTCTGAGCTAACCTTACATGTAAACTTGCAAAGCCACGCGCTAAAGGCTTGATGCTGACAATAAATCAAAGACCTAAATTCAAAGGTACCTTCGTTGGATATGTTATTCCGCTGACAAAACACTCCATAGTGAAATTCTACTTAGAAACTTCTTTAGTTATGTGATCAAATGATGTTGAGCTTATTAACTACTGTTAGCTATGTATCATGTAACCTTCGGGATCGAGGTCTCAGAAGAGAAGTTGTCTTTTGGGTGATGTTTCCCCGCAAAAGTGAGCTTCCTTTTCCAAGCATGTTACCATCGAATTTGAGCCTTCTTATGTACCGTAATTGCGAAAAAAGTCACATTTCTTGAGATGTCTGGAAGATTTGCTGGTTTGCCGGCTCCGTCAAATTGAGTCAGGCGCCCTTCAGTCGCGAGAAACTGGGTAAGACAATGGCCAAGATAGGTACAAATGACGTGTAAAGTGATCTCTCCATACCAGGGTGCGCGCGGCGGAAAAAAAGGCCTACATATAAGTTCCCTGCTCCTCATACTCGATAGTCCGTCCATAGACATTTATTTTTTCGTTACGAGTTATTTTTCTTTAAGAGCACAAGCGATGCGATGCGAGAGCTAGCACAACACTCCACAACATGGCACAACATGGCACAACATGGCACAACATGGCACAACATAACAGAACATAGCACAACATGGCATAACATGGCACAACATAGCACTACATGGCACAAAGGATATCTTCTAGTTCAAAGAACGTTCACCTATCACGGAAACCCAACTGGTAAATCACGCATTACGGGCTTGTAAAAGAGCAAATCACGCATCACGTTATGATGTCACGCGGCTAATTTGGTAGCCTGCGTAGCAAGCGTTTCTGTGGGGTTCGGGAGCTAACCACCCCCCTCTTTCTTTTTTTGGTTCTCGCCCCATTTTCCGCGCAGACAAGACACCGAAAATCCCGTTCCTCGGTCTTCCTTTGTTTCCAAACCCCACGGAAACGCTTGCTACGCAGGCTACTAATTTGGTCTCAATCACACGTCACGCTGCTAATTATGGGGCGATCACGCGTCACGCAAAAACCCTTTGCCACCCTTAGAAAAAGCCTCGTAAAAGCGATTGCGCGACACTTGGTAAGTTATAAAACGACATTTGATCACGTATTTGACGAAACAAGTGTTTATTCTCAGTCTGTGTTTTGTACCTAGTATGCATTTTGGATAAATCAGAGGTACCCAGCTGCTGTTGGCGGACCCCTTCCCTTTTCAAGCCTTCTGTTTCACACATAGAGACGTGTAGAACTTTAGAAGCAAAGAATGACAACCGTGGAACGGCTGGGGAAGAGGTCGTGAAAATCCCCAGTTTGTCACGGTATTCTACACTTCCACGCATAGAGAAGTGTAGAACTAAGTAAAGAATGACAACTGTGGAACTGAAGGGGAAAAGGTCGTGAAAATCCCTAGTTTGTCACGGTGTTCTGCTCTTCCTCGCATGGAGAAGTGTGGAATTAAATCAAAGTGTAGAAAGCGGGGATTTCATGGCCAGTACTGGACATTTATGTCCGACTTTGTTAAACGCTGGTACAATCAAAGCTGGACTGAAGGGCACTCCAAGTAGCACTCTCCAAACACTTTATAAATACCTTTCAGTAAAGATAACTTTTAATCTGTACAACATATATACAACAGTGACAAATATATTAAAAATTTCGAGGCAGCCAATTACAAACTTTAAAGTGACCTGGCGTTATTGAATCACTCAGAATTGGATATTAAAAATGTTGTGAATGATTTTGGCCAACAATACTAACATTGGAACTTTAAAAAATCTTCTCATGATCAATAAAAACTTTACCTGGTACAAACATTGCATACCGATTGTCGGAATATTTCGCAATTTCGCAATATTTCTCACATTTCTACGAAACCACCGTTTGACAACTTCCATTAGATTATGATCGGGCCAGTAAAAAAAACCCCGTATATTTTACGAAATATCCAAGGGTTTCAGTTAAGGTATTTAAAGTTAAGGTATTTCAGTGTTTCCACAGCCGTTTTCAGGGCCTCGGGCAAACACTGAAAGTATTTCAGATTCTGCAAGACATTCATCTCCAAAGAGTACAAAATGACGGCACTCGCTGAACTTTGACCTCATTGAAACTTTTTTTAGCCAGTCAGCTGAGATAATATGTTTTCTTTCGTCAATAGCTCCTAAACCAATGCGCCCGTATTTTTCGATTTCCTCCGCGTTTAGTACATTGGCACCGGTTACCATGGTTATGTTTTCCCGCGCAAAATGACGGTCACACGTTTTCAACGGTTACCCGCTGCTGCTTCACTCTGATTGGCTAATAGCGCGTTTTTCCCCCCAGGGACTTGCTCCATACGCGTGAAAGTTAAGTAAGCCCAAAGCCTTTGCAATTTTCAATGGCGACAATGAGCCGCTCCTTCAGCTTCTCCCTGTTACTGTACTCGGGCAACAGAAGCCTGTTAAAACAGGTTAACGCTGTCGGAAGCCTATCGGAGTCTTCGCCGTGGCGTTGAACGATAAACGTCAAGTGCACCAGGCCCTTGAGAGGCACTCTGTCACTTCCCGTGACAAACATGAGGAACGCTTTCTTCTGTTCCACGGTCATTTCATTGACCACCCTCCAGAGCATGATAATGGTGGGATGGGTGTGGCTGTACCCTTCGTCGTAGGTGGCTGCGACTTCAAGCTCGTAGAAATCGATCACCGGGCAGCCGCAGATCAGAAGCTCCAGTTCATCAGGACGGAATAGGGTCAGCACTTGACCTCCACAGACCTGGCATGAGAGAGAAACCGGTTGAGAAATTTAGACACCACAGGAAACTACTTTTAAATGGCTTTCTTATGAATACTCACAAATTCGGGTTCTATCCACGGGCTTAACAAGGGCATAGCTAGGGGGGCGGGACCTTGGGGTGCCCGTGAACCCCCTTGACGAATCTGGTGAGCACCCTCACTTTGATAGAGTAGTGTGAACCCCCCCCCCACGTCCCCCCCCCCCCCCCACGTCCTTTGAGTTCGGTAGGTTTCATTTCAATAGCCACTGTGGTTTCATCCTTAGAGTTACGTTAGAACCATCTTGTACAGCATATTTAACACTACCACACGAAAGTGCTCAATAGCTTTCATTTGAATGGTCACACTTCAGTAATACACAGATTTCAATTGCTCAAACTTAAAATACCTTGTATTAGCAGCATAAACAAATACTGATATCAGCATGGACTGGTATTAACCTTTTTGACCGTTCAGCAAATTTTCAGTGGAAATAAATAAACCCGAGGAACAACTTCCATAAAATTTCCCTGGAAAATGTTCACACTAACCTTGTGAAAGCCCCGTGAAAAGGCTTGGAACTGTCGTTCAACAGATTTAACAAGGAGATGATTGACATACAGTGAAACAAACTGCTCTCGGTTGCCGTTTGTCACAGAAATGTTCTCGCCATTAGGGAGCAGTTCTACACTTTGCAGGTTACCAAACTCACTTGAGGAAACCTAAAAATAATAAATTTAAAAAGTACTTTATTTTAGCCCTTTCCGATTTCCATTAGCTAGGCTAATTGTGTTGCAGTTTTGAACTAATTAGTAGCAAAGCTAAAAAGAATCGTGACCGTCCGCGCTACGTTGAAAGAATTTGAAAACGGAGATTTCACCCTGAATTTAACGCATCAAATGTTTTCCGTTCACACTACGCCGGCGGAATTTAAAAACGCAACAATCACCGGTCATTTTGGATTTGTGTTTGAGGAAAACTCGGTCAGGGAAATCACATGGTTTTCGTGACTATATCGTTTTCAAACGCTCCGTTTTCAAAATGCTCTCCGTCCGCACTAAAACGCCAAGCCGGCGTTTTCAAATTCCTCTGGTTTAAAGAACGTTTACGGAAAGCTTCTTTTTCAAAACGTTTTCCGTCCACATGAAAACGCAAAGCCGGCGTTTTCAAATTCCTCCGGCTTGAAAAGCGTCTTCGAAAAGCTCCTTTTTGGTGACGGATTAGTGTGGACGGTAGGCCTGACGGAAGAAACAAAGCTCCGTTTTAAAATTTCCCTTGCGCAGTGTGGACAGGATCTTAGTCTACTGACATGCGTAGTAATCTCACGCTTGCCTCAAAGGTCGCAACTGATACATAGTTTCCCGCGCTTGGCAACTTTTACATGTTCTCGTGCAGCCATTACAAGTTTTCTCGCCGTGACACTTTTTGCATGTTTTTTTCGTCGAGTTTTGATTGGTTTATTTCACAATACAGTGTATGAAGCTTGTTGTGACACTATTTGAAGTATCTCACTTTAATTCATTTCTCTAAGGGACCCCGCAATCACTGACTTGAAACGCCCTAAACGAGGTCAGCTTGAGAGCTGAAGTTTCGATGAGTTCTTCTTCACTGTATTCAAAGTATTACCATGCTACAGGGTGTATGAGTTTCTTTTGGTAACTTTATTTTTGGCATTATTGCTCGAATGTTCAGCGGAAAACATCTTAATTCATAAACATTACCTGAAATGTGTAGCAAAACGTGTCTTCCACATCACCCTCGAATTCCAGTAACTCCTGGAGGCTCTTGGCCAAGGAAGGCTGAATGTTCATCAAGTCCTGTAGGCCAACCTTCCCTCCCTGAAGCTTCTTGTAAATCACAAGTGGAAAATGTACATCTAATATGATGCCATTGTAGATTGCTAAGCCAAGAAGAATCCCAACCAGTTCAAATTCCTTCTCAGATTCAAGTGATGAGCTGTTGAGCCACACACAGCGACTTTCTTCAATGTAGGAGAACATTCCATAACCTGAGATGGGAGAGAAATGCAATAAAATGCACTTACTGATCTGCTTGTAAAAACTGCTAGTTAAAGTAAAACTAGCATTTCTTGCTTATTAAGGAAAAAAAGATTACTCAATTAAGCAATCATTCAGTCAGTGTCATTTACTCAGTGTGAGTCAATCAATCAACCAGTCATTCATTCATTCAGTCAGTCAGTCAGTCAGTTGGTTTGTCGGTCAGTCGGTCTGTCTGTCTGTCTGCCTGCCTGTGTCAGTCAGTCAGTCAGTCAGTCAGTCAGTCAGCCAGTCAATCAGTCAGTCAGTCAGTCAGTCAGTCTGTCAGCCAGCCAGTCAGTCAGTCAGTCAGTCAGTCATTCCATCAGTCAGTCAGCCAGTCAGTCAGTCAGTCAGCCAGTCAGTCTGTCTGTCTGTCTGTCTGTCTGTCTGTTTGTCTGTGTCTTGAGAGGGAGCCTTGCCCTGGAATTTAATTTAATTACTTGAGTTACCCGACCTGCCATCAAGCAAATAGTGTTTTTCAAAGAAGTATAAATCTAGTTTAGAATAGACTACGAGTTGTCCCTCTTTCGCTTAGTCTGCCATGCGTGATGTGAAAGAAAACTGTGAGAAAAAAATAGCCATGCGAAATCCTGGGGGTGAGCCAGGATTTCACGTGGCTATTTTTTTCCCACCGTTTCCTTTCACGTCTCACACAACGGACTAAGCGAAAGAGGGACTACTCATGGTCTAAGCGTAGAAGGTCAGGCTATCTGGAAATATTAAGGTTCGAGCACATTTTCCTAATCTATCACATAATGTGAAGGTATGTTACCAGGATCAAAGACAGCTTCAACGATCATGTGGAAGAATTCTTTTTGCAGTCCTCCCATGTCTAACCCCTGCTCTCCTCCACCAACATACTTAATCTTCAGTGGTTTCTTCAGGTCAACCTCCTATAAAGTGAGAGAAAAAGAAAACAGGTTAACTTCCCAATGATTATTCCCTTGCACACTGCTATCTGTCTGGGAGAAGGTGTGTTGTGACATGTGAAAATATGCACCAATATTAGTAACTCTCAAACCCCAGGAAAACCTAACTATCTTCTGATCTAAGGCATGCAATCATAGATAACATCATTGAAAGAATATGTGGCCTGCTAACAATGATTTGTTGATTTGCTTGTTGATTCACAGTATGCCTTCTACTGGACAGAACGCTGCCATTCCCACCTACTAAATTGTGCCTGATATTTCAGGAGACACAAAGGCCTCATGGTCAGTGCAGTCATTGACTTGTGTTTTTGGGTGCGACATTTTTAATCATCACAGTGCCTCTCTCCACTTGCCAAAGAACACAACATCATGAATCCTGGTCTTAGGTCGAACCCACTAACCTTGATGTAGATCTGGTTTAACGTATCCTCAATCAGGTGATCTCGCCGAATTTCTAAGACCAGAAAAGGGCACATAGCAGACTTCACAGCATCTTCCAACTCATCGGCCTCGCTCTGAATTTCTTCCCGAAGTCTCTGCGCTTGTTGCACACGCGCCTGATGGACGATAGCATTTTGGTACTCAACTCTCATTTGCGATACAGCATCAATCTTCAGTACTCGCACCTGCATCCAGAAAGATATCAAGCCTTGGTAAGTTTTACGTTTATTTGCTTAGTAATATAAAGGAACATAAATATTAAGCAATAATATTAAATTTACAGTAAAGAAGAGAGCAAAGACTGCCGATGTCACTGCCTGACATTTTTACCACCATATCATGGGCCTTTCTGATTGAAGTTTAAGACAGTGTTGCGCTGCGCCACCTCTGAATGTTCAGCTTACCTTTGAAGTTGGGTCAAGCAGAAATGGAAAATCAAGAAGAGATAACTTCTGATCACTTTGTAATCTGAAAAAAAAAGAGCCAAATTTTTATTCTGAAGTTGTTTAAAGCTTAAAAGTTCTGGAAATGGATTTGCAATGTCACATTATCTTATGCACATCAACAGATAAGCATAAAACAACCATAGAGCAACATTTTCTAGTGACACATTGGTTACCACAGACATCACTCTTCAAAATTCCCTGATAAAAATAGCATTTCCCTGACCAAAAAATACCAAATGGCAGATCTAGTAGCAGCCTCTAAGTTGTACTTACAGCTGTCCTCTCTACTCCTTCATTAAGACGGATAAGTTTTTCACAAATTTTCCTTCTTCATTAAGGAAAAATATCATTGAGATCACAGTGACCCCAAATGTATCTTCCAGCCTTCAATTGTGTTAAATCAGCCGTGGTAAATTATTTCAATAATCCCTGACTTACTTCAAAATATCAATTTTTCCTGACTCAAACTAAAATTCCCTGACTTTTCCCTGACCTTGCTGAATTTTTTCCCCTTGACCTGTGGAAACCCTGATCCATAGTACCATTGTCCTTTTCTTGAAATACAGTGTCCAGGTAGTAGTCCTTGGTTACAATACCCTTTTTTTTTTTTACCTTTTAGTTTCATTTGAAGTCCCCCACATTTCATATTCTTTCTTAAAATCTATCTTTAAAGAGAGATCTTCATTGTAGAACTCTGAAAGGGAGACAAATTCTTCTTTGCTTCTCTCATTGAGCTGACAACAGGTGTCATAGAGTATAGCAAGCGTTTTGCAAGCTTCTATCAAGTGTGGTTTACTGCATTGACCAGGTGAGACGAGGTTGCTCAAGTACATCTGAAAAACCTGACAATTAAGGTTAGGAAAAAAAACTTAATTATATTAAAACTATAAAAAACTAAACTTAATTAATGTGTAGAAAATACAGTATGACTTTTAAATGAGATTTAGCACTTATTAACCGAGCAGCAGGTCTGTATGGAAGAATCTTGATTGAGGTCGTGAGTACAGACCAAACGCAGTGAGGTCTGTACTCACAGACCAAGGCAAACAGGACAAATTTGATTTGTTTAATGTAAATGGTTTGTACTAGCGGACATTTTGCTTGCCGTCAGCGATGAGCTGACCATAAATCTGCTAGGTTTGCTCATCCCCTTCACTTTTTTTCTCGTCAGGCTTTTTGGCATGTCCATGGAACTACAATTTTTAGAAGAAAACAGTCAATATTTTTGTATTTTACATGTAGTTTGCAACTTTTTCACCACAAAATGTAACCACTCTAAATGCTGGTCTAGATGGGACCACAGTCAATTTCAATTTCAGCCACTCAAATTCATGACGTCAGTGCAGTTCCCAGTCCTTGTGAGACACAGCTGTATAATATAACCTCTTACTAACTGAACGAGAGGACCATTCTGGGGAATGTTGGCCTGAGGTCATGATAGTATGGACTGAGTGTAGCAAGGTCTGTACAAAATCGACCGAAGTCCAATATTCCCCAGTAGGCCTCGAGCAATAATAGTAATAGTAATAGTAATAGTAGTAATAATAATAATAACGTGGTCAACATCTATAACATGGACCTCAAACTTGATGACAGGGATTTCATTAAGGGCCGGACAATGACCAGCTGTGAGGATGATTTTGCCAACCTTGTTTGACCATCTATCTTATTAAGAAGTTCAGGTCAAATAAGGGCTTGTGAAAACAATAAAAATTTTGTTGGTCATACCTGAATCAGATGCTTGAAGGAATCCACATCGTAAGAGGAAAAAATATTAATCAAGGCTTGCCTTGAGTCGAGTGGGAGTTTGCTCAACACCAGGCACAGTTTCCATAGAAGTGTCTGTGACTCATGAACAAGAGGGTTCTCTGCCAGAATTACCAGCTGCGCAACCTCATCAGGGTTGATGATCAGGGAGCTAAGTGCAGTAAGATGAATCTCTAAAGCATTCAGTAGTGGCAACACAAACGTATTTTGGGGTTCCAGGCCTAAAAGAAGCTTGTACGCTTTTCTCGCAGCAGGAATGTCCAGGGAATCATGGTATTCCCCTTTAGCTGTCCTAAAACTGTCATTTAGTGCTTCAGATGATGTGAATACTGTCCTGACAGTGTTGATGAGAAAAGCAGCATCTTGACATTGATTGTAATTTTGAATGGAAGATTCCAACATTGGTAATGTTAGATGAGTCAAGGAGAACTCCTGAATGTGACCTGATGACATTTCAAGGGCGCACTCTTTCTCAAACTCTTCCAAGTCAATGACGTCATTTAACGAGCTGTTTGAGCCAAACAGTTCTGCTGGCATTCCAGGAAGAGCGTAGTCATTCATTAGATTGCCAGACAAATTTACCTTGGAAAATTCAGCATCAAGCGTGAAAACATGTTTTTTTGCAGGCTCCTCTCTGACTTCGGATGCTTGCAAATTCACTCCTTTTGTACCACTGCCAACAGCCACAAGACATTTACCATCACCACCAGCAACAGGTGTGAACTTCTCCACACCATTATCCAGTTCAATTTTGGAATTACTTTTACCTGAAGATCCAACCACATGATTTTCAAATGTTCTGTTGGGCTCAGTCAGTTGGGTCGGTAGACTCCAATTTTTCTCAGAATTTCTCCTCTGAGTTTGGGAACAGGGTTGGAAAAGTGTTTTAAACGGTGATGTTGAAAACAAACAGTGTAGAAATGGTCTTGGCTTGTTTGGCTCTCCATCAAATAGTTTCGCTGGTAAAGGTGCCGTTTTTTGGTTCTTAGAAATGCATACATACTGTTTACTTCGTGTAGCTAATTCAATGCTCATGATTCCAGCCACATCAGGAGATAATCTGACCCCTCCTTTGCTGGAAAAGCAAAATTTGTTTTGACAGTTCTGCTTTCCACAACCCTTGGTAAGTTGCAGGAAATAGCATTTCACCAGATCTTCAAAATGGCTCTTGACTTCGGCGAAGGAGGAATTCGGCTGATCATAGCTCCGTGGCGGCATAGCCTCCTTCAGCGAAAGATTCGAATCTGAAATGGCAGCAAGATTGCTAGCGCTCAAAGTCTTTGCGCTGGCTTTCAGAGTCTGCACGTTAATCTGAGCGAGACTGGAATATTTCCTCGAACTGTCCAAGTTTAAGCTCGCAAGCGATCCGCTAAGCACATTTTTTCGAAGCTTCGGTTGGCTTGAATGTTTCTTCAGTTTGTTGAATTTTGCTATGGAGTCTCCAGACTGTAGTGAGTGTCTTTTCGAATGCGCCATCGGAATTTTCGGCGGTCTACCAGGCACTACGGCGTGACTACTCAAAACTTCGTCCATTTCAACTCCGCTCTCCTCCTTTGCTCTCGCAAAACGACAGCAGGAATATGCTTGAATAACAAAAACAGGACAAAGATCGGTTCCTTTTGAACTATACCTGCAAATCGTACATTTTTACACTCTCGAAGAAAATTTACGTTATTTTTCTGTCACTCATTCCAGAACAAAAACGCCGCCATTTTCGTTACCGTGACGACTGTAACAATGGTCAGAGGCTACCCCCAAATTGTTGCTACCAAATATGGTAGTGTAGTGTTTCTTGGCGATTTCACTTCCTCCTGGTAAACATGGCTAAGGCGGTAAGTGAGAGACTTTGATATTTTAGTGATATCTGTAGCCTTGTGTCCCAAATTTTCGACTAAAAATCGGTTATCTAGGAAAATTTCTCTATGGTCTTTTCCTTAGAAGTTTCAATTTTGGCGTCGTAATATTTTACAGAGCAATAACTTTACTCTGAAGATATGGCCTCCTGCTTGTATGCCTGTAGGCTTGCTGTACACGTAACAACATAACAACTTGAGCTTATTTAAATATGAATTGGAGGTTTGTCGATTTTGTTGCATAAGCTGATCATTCCTTATTTTAGTTATCGACTGCTCATTCCCCGTTTTACACGAAAAGTGCATATTGAAAAGGAAATTATCACTTACCGGAAATAGTCTAAAAATGGAGAGCGGGTCAAATTGATTTTAGTTGTTGAGTAAGTTAATATTTGCTTTGATGTGACAATAAAAACTTTAAACGTTCAAATCTTTTTCAGGACGACTAAGTTTGTTAACTTCAGCAAAATTATTTTAATTAATAAATAGATAAGTAAAATCATAAGAATTAGTCAGCGTTTGGTAATCTTCATTTAATGAAACCTATAATAGGCGTGCAGCTAAAATGTTCAGTCTACATAAATAAGATGTGGTCCCTAGCATAATGGTTAGGATTTTTGGCCCAAAATTTATACCTAGCCTATTTCTTTTCTTTTTTCAAAACAAATACTGTAAGATTAACTTAAACCAAACTCAAGTTGTACTCATGCAGGCTAATGGCTCAAACTCCTGGGATTTACCCTGTTTTTCAAAGCATGAATTAAGAAGGACTAATAGCTGCTCCCCTGTGACTGGTTATTGGTACATTGCAGGCTGCTCCCCAGAATTGTTGTCTGAATATATGTTTCTTTTATAAACAGTTAGCCCACCCTTGTCTTTAATCTTGGGTGAAAAAAAAAATCACAATAAGGGTAATGTGCCTTGACGAAGAACACAACAAATTGACCCCTGCTGGTGGTCAAACCCAGGTAGTTTGATGTGGGGCTCAATATATATGCTATAGCTAGACATCTAGCTACTGTGCATGTGGCTTCCACTGCTGGTGATGAGCAGTAGATGTTTAAAGTGCTAAATTGTTGATCTTTTTTCAATAGAATGAAGAGGATCCTGTGTCCATGTTTGACAGAGAACTTTTAAGAGATATTGATCTTGGCAAAGGAGAGTGCAAACTGCATGAAAGTGGTTTATTTGTGGATAATCCTGGTGATAATTTGGTGTTGAGGCCATTATGTAGCGATGATTATGACAAAGGTAAATTTTGATATTATTCAGTTCACAGAACAAACCTCAGGGAGATGGCCTTTTTTAAACTAAATAGTCTTCAGACAGTTTACTTTCTGTTAATTTTTATAGTACCTTTATAAACTCATGCTGTTCTCTATTCTGCAGGTTTTTTACAGCTTTTAAGTCTACTAACCAAGGTTGGAGATGTATCAAAAGAGATGTTCTTAAGTATGTATAATTTTGCTATATAAATTTAATTTTGTTCATTTTTCCCTGTTATTAAAAACATGTTCACTTTGTAAATGTCAGACTCTCGGAGCTGCCACACTGTGAGGTGATCTAATTTTGGTTTTATCATTGATGAAATTTCAGAGCTTGTCCACTCTTGCCATAAAATTGCTACATACGTTGCTGAAACTAGTGAAACCGGAGCTTCCAGGAATTTTGTCCAGTCAAAAACAAAATGAATTTATCTTTTTTAGTTTTGGTCTTAATCACCCTCTTTTGACTGCATATCTTATAAATTTTACTGAATTGGCATTGTTTGGATTTCTCCTCAGAGCGCTTCTATGCTATGACGTCATGTCCTGGTACATATTATCTTATTGTTGTTGAGGACACAGAGTTAGCAAAGATAGTCGCCAGTGGAACATTGGTTGTAGAACAAAAATACATCCATGAAACTGCTGTGGTATGTATCTTTGTAGCTTCTTTTACTAATCTCTTTTAAGTATTTAATCTGTCTATGTTTTAAAGCTAAAAAACCCTTGTTTGTCGCCATTTCATTCAACTTGGATGTGGTAACAGTAGGGGTCGAAGCATTAATTTGGAGGAGGTCAATAATGAAATTATTGGATGGTTAGATGTGTAGAAGGTTATGTCAATTATTTTTGATGTGGTTAATCACGCTAGATTTACATTTAATATCACAATTTCTTTATAAGAAAAATATAATATGTTATTATAAGTGACTTTCTTCAGTTGTGAAATAACTTCATTGTTTGTTAGTCAGCTGAGGCTTTTGTCCATGTTATCAAGTTTCACCAAATTAAAGGCACTTTCTTGTTTGCAGTTGTGACTTTCAAGTGGCCGGGGTGAACTCCAAAATAAGCTCCTTTATTTGAACAGCAACATTTTTCTTGAAACTGGGTATTAAATCACTTGCCTACCCCTTTAGCTCTGTAAATAAGTATACAATGGGTCTTGTTTATTATTTCATTCAGCGTGGCAGAATAGAAGACATAGTTGTGGATGATAGTTGCAGAGGGAAAAAAATTGGAAAACTGTAAGTAAATACCGGTACACTGTATCTCTTTTTGAACAAGTGGGTTTTTTCTTTAATTATTTGAAGTGGTGCTGATTTGTGTCCAATTTTAAATGTTTGGCCAATGTCTCTCAGGATTGTTGAAACGCTGATTTTACTGGGTGAGAAACTTGGATGTTACAAGATCAGTTTGGAATGTAAAGATCCATTGCTGTCCTACTACACGCAGTTTGGCTTCAAGCTTGAAGAAGGACAGAATTATCTTTGTAAAAGATTCTACCACTGAGAACTCAATGCATCTTAAAATCCTCCTTGGGTTTTTCCAGAAAAATATCCTCCTCTTCCCTTACACCCTTATCAGATGATGTTTTTCAACCAACCTGAAGTCCACCTGGATTTCCAGAGTCTTGGACTCTTCCTCCTATGAGATTTTCCTGCACACCATCCATTAGTGGTATGTGGACTTTTTTCTGTAATTACCCAATCGTTCAGAAATATAATTATATAATTAGATCGTACATAATTTATACTTACATATGTAGTGTCTTGAAAGTGGTAAAGATAATAGCAGTCTTCAAGGTGATATATAGTGGAATCCCGATTTCTTGAACCATCAAATATTTTGTTAATTTCTCAATTTAACTCAAACCAAAATTTGTTTACCATGGATTTGTTTTTCTGCAATTCTAACCCTATCATTCCAAAATCCAGTTTTCTCAGAGCAAGTTTCATTTCCTGAGTGGCTCAAGAAATTGAGATTAATTGCACTGTATTTTATGTAATATATTAAAATAATATATGTTCATAACTCATTCAAAATCATTCGACATAGGTATTATTGTTATTTCAAATCAATATTTCAGAGATATATTTTATTTCATCTATTTTCAAGGCTAAATATTTTAGCTTGTTTGCTTGTGTGAGTGATGTAAAGGGGGGAGGGGTGGGGGGAGATGGGTGGGGTGGAGCTTCTAGAGGTGGGTTTCATTGAAGCAGAATTTGTTGCCCCATCTGAGGCATGAATTGGTGGTGAGCAGCATCCTTGAATAATACTGGTTACTACAAAGTTCAGATATTAGTCCTCTTAAAAACATTATGTCTTCGTAACTTTTAAAAATTTCTTTATAATACATATTTCAATGAATGAAGGAGTGGATGAATTTGGGGAGGAAGTATTTACTTATCTGATAATTGGGGACTGACTCAAATATGGAAAACAATAAACCAAAAAAACTACTTCAGACACTTGAACAAAGATTTCAGGTATTTTTTTTACTCAAATGAGGTGCAATGAGTTAAATTTAATATACATGGTTCATAAGAAATGTGTCAATTCTCTCTCAGTTTATTCCCTAATGAAATGTAACATGAAAAGGGTTTTTATTAACGTATTATTTTAAACTCAAAATAAATTCTGTGTTAAAAATGACTTTCCTATATATTATGCATTTTAGTGTGTTTTAAACATTTTAAAAGTACCTTGATGAATGAGTGATAGAATGTTTCTTCATTTTAATTGATATTATTAGTCTCCAAAACAGATTTAGTGATACCAGATACTGGGGACATAACTTGACGGAAACATGAAAACAATGTTTTTTACTTCTTACAGCTGAAACAGTTGAGCTGTGACTACAGAGTGAAGGCTCTTCATACAATGTACAAGATTAATGATTCCAGTGTAAAAACGCGGAATAATCTTGTTAATATGAAGAACCCTTTTTCCATAGTCATTAAAAATGTACGAAAAAATGTTGTGTTCACAGTTTGACTACCCTTACAGTAATTTTTGGTTTTCTTGTTGTAAGAAATTGAAACCAAGTTAGCCTGACTTGTTTGAAATTTCCTAGCCTGATGTACATGTAACTGAGGACACACTTGAGGAGAATGTAAAAGTTAATACATAAAACCTTTTCTTAAACTTTCTCTGGTGTTTGCATTAGACTTTAGAAACATGTAAAGTATTAATTGTCTATTTTGGTCTTAAA
This sequence comes from Orbicella faveolata, assembly GCF_042242905.1. Taxonomy (NCBI): domain Eukaryota; kingdom Metazoa; phylum Cnidaria; class Anthozoa; order Scleractinia; family Merulinidae; genus Orbicella; species Orbicella faveolata. Next base: position 33,538,367 of record NW_028301552.1, on the reverse strand, counting down.
TATTGTACAACACTAAGTTATTGAATGGACATAGTATTGGTGTAAAACAAATGTTGTAGAATTTCCTTTCATTAGGAGCTAATGTATTAAATTATTTGTCTTAAGTTGATTTACATGTTATTGATTAATTATATTCTTAAAAATGCAAGGACATGCTTGGACAATATATGCATCATGTTGAAAAATATTGGCTGCTATTTATTTGGGTGTTTAAAAAATTATATACCTGGCAATATGATTGACCTGATCCAATGGCTTAAATAGGCACAAGCCATGTACATGTGGCTTATGCCTTATATGTTATGTACAGAGCCCATGGTGGATATTATTTTCAAATGTCAGTGATGTTTTGAGAACGTTTGTCCTACAAAAGCGTAAAAGCATATACAATAATGTCAAAATGTATTATGGGTAATGCTTACTTTATAACTGGTTGACCAAAGTCCAGTGTTTCAGCAAAAAGGAAGGAGAAACCACAAATACACGTATTCCGATTTTCTCCCTCTGTCACACTGAAAGACCATGAACGTCAGTTGCCCAGCTGTAAACTGTGAGTGCCCATAATGCCTTTTGGCGCTGTTGCATTCTCTTTATGCTTTTCTAAGACAACCTTTTTTAAATGACTGCATTTATAGAATCACGACTCAAACAATGTGCAGCACAATGGAATGATTTATTTTGTTTTAAAAAAATAACAGGACTCATAAATTATCATTACATCAGTCAACCAGTTCCCTGACCCCAAATTGTTGGGGGAGAATAAGATAAGAATTTTACTTAGATGACAAAACTCTTCTAACAGTACAGTAGCCAATCAATAAAAACAAAATAAGATTTTTTTGGTAACTGCAGAAACTCTTGTGCACTCATTGGCTAATTTTCATTGTCAGTAATCGAACTGACACATGAATTTACAATTTATGCAATGTGGCAACGAGTGAGAGCTTACAAGTTGACAATTTGTTATCATAAAAAAACAAATTGACGTCAGTTTTTCATTCGTCTGTCCTGTTATTGACAATGAATTTCATAACATTGTCAAAGTAGTCTGTGGATCCAACAAGACAATCCACAGACACTTTGACATTGTTATGGCAAAGTTCAAGGACAGACGCATGAAAACCTAATGTCAATTTGTTAATAAAAATGTCAGTAAACAGAATAACCAGTTGCTACAACTGGATAAAAATGAAAAAATTTATGAGTGCCCAACAAAGGTTTGTGAAAACAACACTTGTTTCCCTAAATGGTGTCAGCAGTCATTGTGCTAGGAAAATATATAAAGGGCAAAATTTTTAAGCCAGACACAATGATTCACCCCTTTCTTTCAAAATCAGGAGTCATGGAAAATGCTGAAGATCTTAAAAACAGAAACCCAAACTTTGTACAAACTCTTGAAAAACAAAATACAATAAGCTGTTGTCCAGATCATTGCATAATATTATATAACTGAACCCAAATCAACTTATTCACTAAAAAAAATTACAAAATCATTACAAAGTTCACGAAACGTTGTTGCAATGAGTTAAATTTTCTTCTCATCTCTCAGTGAGTCAAGTGGAAAATTAACTATCAATAACCTATATAATTTATTGTGGTCTGGAGCCTGAATTACAGTTACCTTTCTACAACTGACATTGAGAGAACAGTAACCCAGTTATGTTTTTAGTTATATTTGTTTTGGCTTTAACCACTGTTAGAATAATATTTTGAGCTACTATTCTTTTCATTGCACTTATATTACTATTAACAATATTGTTAACAACTAACTAATTCAGTTATTTATTACTGTCTTTTTTACAAGTCCACTGGGACACAATATACATGTATTTCAACACAATATATTCTATCATGGCCTTGTAGACTGTTTTCGGTTCAATTTGATATCTGGTATCACATTGTGCTCTGACAAACGTCAGATCAAATGTATTAAAATGAACTTCTAATGTTTCCTCTTTAAATCCATAATCTTCAATGTAACAACAAGCAGAATGTGCAGTAGTCAAAACTGAAAAAAAAAAGTCCTAAATCTATTTTCCAACAATTCATCACCTCTCATTTTCTTACACCTATAAATTATTAGCCAATCATGTACAACCCCAAGATTTTGCTCATCATCACATTGAAGACTGAAAACTCAAAGATAAAAACAGAAGATCACCGAAGACCACTGTTGAATCTCGTAACTCTATGTGCATTAGCACATGTATTATAATACTATAGTTGATATCATAGCTATTATTATTGTAATACATTCTAAGTTATTGGCACCACTAGAAGTGGCATTATATTTTCAATACCACTAGAGGTTGATTTTTCCTACTTTGACCATAAATTGGTAACACTTAGAGACTGAACAGGTGTACCATGGGTACAATAATAAATCAACCATTGCAATAAATATTACTGGCAAAGCTGATCAGTTTGACCACAGTGAACCAAGTTCAAGCTTAGTTCTTCTATGAGCCAATCACCATCAGGCTATACTCTTAATAGTCAACTTACAAAATATTTAATAAGTTTTTTTAAACAGTTATAATTACACCATATGATAAAAATCAACAAGAAATGACAACCATAATATTAAGAATTACGTAAAAAAGGGGGGAAATGCAACAATTTTCAACTCCAAAGATAAAACTTTTTGTAATAAAATCAATCAAATCAACAAAATCTTTGCATTCAATATATAAAAAATCTAATTTTAAATAACTACTTAGTAATCTATTTCTCCAGCTTGCAATGAACTGGTTTTTGTATAACACAAACGAATCTGACTTTAGCAAAATATATCACCCGAATAAATACTGCATAATTAATTATGATACCCAAATGAGAACATCTATTCTCTCTCACTCTCTTTCATGTGTTACTTGCTGGTATTATATGCCTCCTCTGGAGGTTCAAGTCCAGTGTGCAGAGTAATTTGTACATTACGGCTTAAACTGAACGCAGCATAAAAGGCTTCTGGAATATCAGGCAGTCGCATGAGGCCTCTTTTCTGATCGTTTAAATAAAAGGTCACTTTGTGATTAGGTATGTCAAGCAACACTCCAATAACAGACCCCACCTCAACCCCTCCGTCACGGCGATTGGAATGCTCGTTATTATGGCGAAACCAACTGCGACTGCTGTCGATGTACATACACCAGGCCTTGTCATCTTTGCCCAGAATGGAATCCTTGATAGTGCTACCTAATGCAACACCGACTGCAGGATCTGGGTTGCCATCATAACGATCTATGGTGACTTCCCAATAGTGGCAGCCACGTGAGAAGCCTATGTTACCAAACACAACTCTATCGTCAAAGCTGGTACAGGTTGTTGTTGTGTTGTCATTGGTCAGGACTATGTCTGGATGGGCGGTGACTGGATCCAAAGCAAACCATGCAACTGCAACAGGTATACATGGCAAAATAAGCTACTGATAAACATGACAAAGGTCATTATGGGCACTGCTAACGATGATGATGAAGACGATGACAGCAATGATTGGCAATGATGATGATGATAATGGTGGTGGCAGTTTTGAAGATGATCATAGGAATGACAATAAGACGACAATGGCATCATAACAGTTACTGTTAGTTGAAAAGAATCCTTTATGGGATTGAATAGACTTACACCTGTGTTTTGCTTACCATCAGATGTTGTGAGGTAGACCTCATCACTCGGCACACCTTCACCAGCCTTGTTGAACCCCTTAACCCTTGCTCTGTATGTCGAGTTAAACTGGAGACCTGACACAGTGCACTCCAAACAGTTTCCTCTGTACACTTCCAGAAAGTTGTCCTCTTTGCCACTAGAAGTGCCATCGTCAACCTCCACCACATAACCATCAACACAACTTTGTTTACGTGGTTTCCATGACAAAGTGATGGCATTGTTTGTGACTGTGCATTCATCTGGAACAATTTCTGGAGCAACTGGAGCTGTGAAAACAAACTTTACATGAACTTAAACTTTCTCCATAGCTACAAGTTGTAACTAAAATTATTGCAGCAGTAATCAATTCCAGGAATTTAATTGTCATGTCTGGCTCTTTCATCCATAAAAAAGTTGCCTGTTAATGACTTAAAATGTTTCCACAAATTTTCAGCTGGAAAAGCAATGAAACTCCAAGACAGTTTTGTGAAAAAATCCAGACTGCTAGATGCATATAACTACTAGAAAAACAAGACTTCAATTCCCATGAAAATTGACGAAACCTTGCAAGATCCAAGGTTTTTGAAGTACCATTTGCAACAGCACTGCAATGCAAGTTAATTACTGTATGATGTACCACACAGTGAACTAACCTTTTAACTCTACAAAGTGCAAATCATGAAGAGCCTGTCTTGCAGCTGACGTGTCCAGTGTCAGATCCAGTTCCAAGCCTGTAGTCGGCTCCAATGTCACTTCTTTTGACCACTGATTAACAAGGCTTACAATTCTAGTGCAAGAAGAACAAACAGCTATCATTTTCCCAACAGTGCCATCAGAATTATCATTAAAGGGATTTTGGCTTGAAGTCAAGCTCTTTAACTTCCTGGGTCGACAAGTTTCTTAATTCGTCTCACAGTTGACCAAATAGGTCGAGAGATACAATTTAATCACTGTCATAAATAATGTAGTTTTGTCAGCAATCTCATAAAATTCTTTGAATATACTCTAATTAATAAATTTACTTATTCTTGCACTGCATTTCTTTTTGCATAAAAAGGCATTAACTAACCTTGCATTTAGAGAGTTTGCAACCTGAAAAAGAGAAACGATTAGAGAATGAACTGGTATATTCCAATCTTTCCAAATTTTCCTGGGGGTCAGGCATGGGGCACTTCTTTTGGTTAGCACACTGCAGTCCACATCAAGGGGTTGCTTTTTGAGCCCTAATAGTGCCTCTCTCCACCGTGTGGTGTATAAATGATTGTGTGCAAACTACTGGGCGGTAACCCCGTGATGGACTAGCATCACATCCAGGAAGGAGTAGGAATATTTCCAGTCACTTATAGTAGTGCTATAGAAACCATGATAAGCTCTGGCAGCATAGACCACTTAGTCCAACACAGACTTAACCTATGCTAATGCTTTCTTATTTTTAAGTGGGAGATGTGGTGGTCCAAGCATTAACATCTTCAATCCGAGATTGGGTACAACCCAAGGTTCTAGCAAGTGCTGGCTGGGGTTGAGGTGTGGTACAAGCTCCAGAGAATATCCATACCCTATCCCCACAGAAGTGTTTTCCATTTGACCCCCCCCCCCCCCCCCCTTCCTAATCACTCCAGAAATTCCAGTTCAGCCTTCAACTTTCCTCTCGAATGGGTGTGGACATTTTCTGGATCTGTATATGGCAACAGGATGTAAAACCATCATTACTCACAAGAATGTAAGCTTAAACACTTACCAACAAGAAGGACGCAGCATCTGTTCCTTGTAAACATTCGTTAGCATACTGGAGCAACCCAGTAACACTATGAAACTTTTTGTCACAGGTCTTCACTTGTTCTTTAACTTTCTGAATCTTCGAATTCATCTCTGATGTGATGGCTTCAATCAACTCCACTTTACGTTGTTGTATGAAGCTAATCAATGCATCACACTGTGCTACAACACTGGCCTCAAATTCTAAACCATTTTCCTGTTACAAAGGAAAACATACAGTTTCTGAGGGTTAATGATTTGAAAATTGGATGGATAGAAAATAAACAAGAGAGTTGGATCTCGTGTACAGCATCTGCAATCGAGTGTTCGACAATCGATACACAATTGACACTTTATTGACACCTCAGTTGAAACTCATTCAGCACTCCATTGACATCTTGGTTGATAGTCAGTCAAGAGTCAACTAATTTTTGATCAGTACATATGAGTCCGTCAACACTTGGCCAACTATTGACTGACTGTTGATCGAGTGTGGCCAACTATTGACTGAGTGTTGATCAAGTGTCGACCAAGTATTGATTGAGGGTTGATCAAGGGTATCAATTGACACTAGACGGCAGATGCCTTTAGTACACATGATCCGAAAGTTTAACTACATGATGTCTGAAGATTAAAAAATGAAGAGTGGATCAACACAATATTTAATATTCTTACCTGGATTATTGAGCAGTTTCCATTAAGACGTTGAATAAAGCTTTGCAATTCAGTATTCTTGGCATTCAGTAACTTCATATTAGCTGAGAGTTCAACCTGAACATGGAAAACAACAGTTTCCATCAAAACATACCACAGTCATAAATGTTGGGGGATTGATATAGGATTCTGGTGAGGGGTAGGGTAGGGTTAATGACTGAGGGGGTGGGTGGTACAGTGTATAAAGGAGAAGCGGAAATTTCTCATTTCTTATTGCAAGTGGTTCTTTTTGAAAATCAAAAATCAAAACAATATTGTCAAAACAGTTGTATACAAAATTATTCAATTCAATGATATAATGTCACAGCAAGCAAATCATGCCAACAAAAGCAAAAGTCATAAAAAATAAATTCAAAAATTCAATATGGCCTTCTTGGAGAAATGATTAATCCAACCAAGTTAAAATATAAATATCACATTTCAATCTAACAATAAAATTATTGATGACATTTGCACCATGAAAATTATGCTTGGAGCAAGATCAATAGTGAAAAACAAAGGTCATATAAGGCAAGGAATTTTCGAATGTTTGTCTGGCTTGTGCAAAATGCTAAAAATTGAACTGTGTTTTAAAATATATTTTAATCCTGGAATAATATTCTTTTTTCTTCGAAAACTATTTTTTCTTTTTATTTGGGGGGAACACACTCTTGAATATTTCTGAACAGAAAAGGGTAGACATAAATCTCAGTTCAAAAGATTATTTCATCGAGATATTCCACATTTTGACTTCGGCAACACAAAAATTAAATATTGTTGACAATGAAATTTGCATCTACTCTTGAATCTTCCTCCGAGAGATAAAAGCATCCCTAGGTCAGGAAAGCCAGGGACCAGAAAAAAAAAAACAGAAATGTATTTTTAGTAAAATATCAATGATCTAAAAGAATTTTTGTTAAGAAACGGGCAAAAATAAAAGTCAAATTACAGGTGTAATTTTCCCAGTCATTCGTCCACTCCTTAACGAAGTCGATGAAGTGAACTTGCAAGTGAAGAGTCACATTGGTAGACGGGAAAATAAATGCAAATTTACGTGTTCCATACCTTTTGCTCTTTAAACATCGCACCCAAAGCCTTGACTTCATGTCCAGAATGCTGTCCTCGCTCTAAACACACATAACACACGGGAACACGGCAAAACACGCAATACATGCTGATGTTTTCTTCGCTGTGGCTACTGCATTTCACAACCGTCGGCTTGCTGGGCGATTTGGAGCTTGTGGGAGGAATCAGCGAGTGCTTCGCCAAAGGCCCGCGGCTTGGATGACAAGTTTTACAGCAGCGATCACAGTACGCCACTTCGCATTGCTCGCACATCACTGTGGCTTGGCTAGGTTGGTTTTCTTCGCAAAGTTGACAATAAACAATTCCATTTGATTTTGCATAATAGCGATTGACAATATTTTCCAAGAGGCGGTTGCGGGGAAATCCATTGACCCCTCGACCGTCCAGAGGGAAAAGCTTCTTACATGTCGGACATTTCAAACAAGGCAAATTTCCAATGCTTTGGTACAAATGGTTCATGTCGTACAAAGTAACGTACGGCGTTTCTTCTGACTCCACTTGACCGCTTCCATTCGAACTTACCGGAGGATTATCCGCAGCGCTCGTCGTCAAGGCGGACTGCGAACAAGTCAAGCAAACGCTGTGAGAACAAGGTAGAACGACAGGGTTTACAAAGGGCTTGTTACAAACGGGACAGGTCAATTCTGCCTCCATTTCTTTCGGCGGAAATTTGTCTCCCGCGCTGCGCCGAGCAACACGTTTCGCGCCGCGAGAGATGTGTCAAAAACTTTGTTTGGTTTTTTCATACACGAACAATTAGCGCCAAATTAGCACGTGTCAATCTAGCGCTGCTGGTTGGCTGATATATATAGACGGGCATCTTGATTGGCTACTGCTTGCGTTATTGACTTGATCCAGCTGCATTTGAAATAAGGAAAAACCACCGCCATTGATCCCTAAACCTGAGCGAAAAATATATAATTGTTCCCTCAATTCTAGCGTCAGGGTCTGTTGATTTTCCGAAGCGAGCGAATTTATGCAGATGTTAGTCTAACCTGTGATCTTAGTAACTACGTTTTCATATACTTTTCATATGTTTGTGTCAATATTTTCTCGGTGTAAGCTTTTATTTTCAGAAATAAATTTACCCTTGTAAGACAGCAAGGTGAAATTTGAATGCCGCACACAAGGATAAATTTAATTTGATTGAACAACAATTCAATGTGATACACGTGCCAGCTATTAACATAACAAAAGTGGCGTGCGCGCTTTTGATGGAGAAACAAAAGGAAACAAACTCTTTATTAACCGCAGACAATTGTACATTTACATTCATTACCCGCTAAGTGAGTCTGCTAAGGAAACCTTATGGGTGACAATAAAATAAGAGAGCACAGTTCACGAATTAATGGCTGGGCAAAGACTGCTTTTACAGTTAGTTTTAATAGTTTTAGTTCCCCCTTTCAGTGTCCCTTGAAGTGTCCCTTTCATGTAAGACACGTGCTCAGTAATCTCAACAGCCTGTTTACACAAAAATAACGACCCTCGAACTCCTTTTAATATCATTTATTAATTAATTAATTTTATTTCAGTCGTGTGTACACTCGGCGCTCGATGCCTTCTAGCTGGTCGCCTGTTCTAGCTATAATATGAGGAGATTTCTTTGACTTGATTCCCGTCAGGCCCAACCCTAGTGAAAATATTCGCTCCCTGTTTTCATCCACAAACTGACCTTTCCCTAGACAAAGTTGACAAATTTAGATGCAAATGTGTCCCTTTCTATACGGATGTCTTTCACCAAAGGGTTGTTCGGTAACCTGCGAGAAGGCTGTCAGATTGTCCCTCGATCCAAAGTGAAAAGAAATGTATAGTTCTGGGCGGCAAAAGTGAAGCCGGTAAAATGTGTCTCAGATACACTTCTATGAACAAAAGAGGAAGAAATCACGTTGGAGCTTGACGTTTTATTTAGTTTAGTACTTTTTTTTTGTTATTGTTATTATTATTTTTTTCTATTAACGTTTTCAGCCCGGCAAACTAAACGGAGTTCTGGCCCAACCCGTAAAATCTTTGCATTCAAAATCTGGTCATTAGTTTAAATTCACCTTACTTAGACTTAACAGTCGCAATTTGTCTGTTGTGTTTTCTGAAGACCAATGAGTCTAAAACGTGGTCAAAATATGTTGCCCAATAACAACACGCGTGTGTACGTATGCGCGCGGCACGCGCGTTTCTCGATGGGTCAAGCCCCGCGTGCTACCAAGGTTACTATCTCGCCTTAAAACAATATACACCGCAACATGCACATAACCATTTGTCTCCAGTGATGGAGGTAGAACTAACATGTCCTGTGTGTCTGGATCTTTTTCAAAGACCAATAGTTCTTCCATGTTCCCATAACCTTTGCACACCATGCGCGCGGAAAATCTTGGAACCCAACGGAGCGCCGAAAGTTTGGGCTAAATGGGTGAAGGAAAATAGAAGCGCAGATTACAAGTCGCATTTGGATCCTGATGTTAAATGCCCGACTTGTCGGCGAAAAATTCCGTTTGATCCTCGCGGAGTAGACGGACTGCCGCGGAATTTGATCTTGGAAAATGTAATTGAACGTTTCAAGGAGGAAAGAAGACCGCCAGGTATGTATAAAATAGGAAAAATACTTGTTTTCACATCTTAACGGCTTACCTGGTTGTATTATTTTAAAAGGGGTATATTTTGCTTTGTATCAATCAAACACTCCGGTTCGGGTATTTAAAATTTAATACACTAAGATTGCAATATTTACGAAATAAAGTTCACTAATTCTTCATCAATTTCAATTATTTGGATGAGCTGGAAAGAACGCAATCATTTATAAATGTACCTTGCTATTTTGAAAAAGAAGAGCCAGAGCTGAAAGAAAGATAAAAGCTTTCAAAATATTTTAGTGAGATCATTAACAAGCTTTTAGAAACTCAAGTTTTATACTTTCATTTTAATTATTTATTTGTAACACCGAAGTGAGTTTTATTTTATTGAAAACTTCACGTTAATGAGCGTCTCGAAAACGAGAAAATCCAATTGGATTTGCCCTCCTTCCTTTTGAAATGAACGGGATTTTTCTCTCTATGAGCAAAAGGTTGTAAGATTGTAGGGTGGAGATTTCATGTTCAAGGGTATCTTTTTAGATGATCTCAAACACATTATGTAATTAACCACGATGGTAATAATATACGATTTTCTTTTGCTGAGCAGAGAATCTTTCCTTGAAAAGAAATGTATTTATCATGGGTTGCGTAACCTCGTCCCTGGGACGTTGTGTCATTGTGAGACGTTGTCACAATGCTTCATTAGCGGGGCATTGGTATATACATAACGTTGTCTTCATTTGTACTCATTCGAGTCGATCATACGGCCGCTTTTCCTCCCTCTTAATTAAATACCCAATGACCAAGGCCGACTAGTATTTTCGAGTATGGGCGTATCGGGTTGCTGTAGACTTTATTGAATTCTCCACCCGTGGTTAGTAGCCCGTCAGGCCGACTCTGCTTATCTTAGGTTCGATTCCCCCCGGAAGGCACGCAAATTCATTTCAGAGTACCCTCTCCCGCCCCTTCCCGTCCAATTCGCTGGAAAAGCACTCGGAGAGTCTTGTTCAACAACACAAACAATGACCCCGTACGGGGCTCATTCCTGTAGCGTTGGATCAGGGTCCGGCCAAAAGTTTTCCTCAAGACTGACTTATAACCCTCGGCCTCCCTGCATTACAGGTCAAGCTCCAGAGGAACCTCTCCTATGTCAATTCTGCGAGGACTACTCACCACAAAAGGCCACTTTGTCTTGCAATGAGTGTGCCTTTCTGTACTGTGGGACCTGTTTCGACGCATGTCATCCCAGTAAGGGCCCTTTGGCGGACCATACCATAGGGCCCGCAGTAGCAAGGCCTCAAAAGCGTAAAGAGACCAGCATGCAATGCCAGCAGCATAAAGAAGAGAAGCTTGCACTGTACTGCTTTGACTGCAAGGTTCCCGTATGTTACCTTTGTAAGGAGTACGGCCATCATAAGGGACATCAAGTTGAACTGTTGGAGCCAGTTTTTAAGAACACAAAAGTGAGTAAAACACGGTTTACCTGGCCAGATTTCGAACAAAAGCAACTGTTAGGTGAAAAGACGCGAAGAAAAACAAAACGACTAGTTTTCACACATAAGACGTACAAGAATTTTGTAATATGCTCACGAAAAAACAATTTTTCCGGCTAATCTTTCAAACGGAGACAAAACCGCAAAACAATCTTTACCTTAGCAAGTATAAAAGGAGCTATTTAATTGGTTAAACCTGGAAGTGATTCACATAACGGAAACGTTTATTGGAAATGCAAGTTTGCATTACCTCACCGTTAATATAGTTTTTTAAACGGCGTTTTTGAGGTAAACGCTAACCTTATATACAATGAACTGTTTTATTCAAATTGTGTTTTTATTTTTAGGAGGAACTGGCGCGAACATTAGGCACTCTAACAAGAAAGAATTACCACGTTCAAAAGACGCTTCAATCCTTAGAGGGGATGTGCACCATTGCTAAGGTGAGCTGGCATGTAGCAGAACCAAAGGTCTCAGTTTCCGCTTGTCGAGGAGCAAATCAGACTTAAAAGAGCCTAGAGAGAGAAGTCTCAAATTCGACCGGAAAAATTCCATTCTAATGACGTTACTGTACAGAGATTCGTCTATTAAATATAATAAGTCTCTGATTGGTTGTTAGTCAGTTTTGAATTTTTGCGCACAAGTAACAACCAATCAGAGACGCGGATCTCTGAAGTCGTTACAAAGGAATGTGGTTTATTCGAATCCTGTGAGAGAAGAATTGAGCGCGCGAGCGTAGAAGTCTCATAACTTGGTTCGTAGTTAGGTAAAAGAAGGTAAAGTCTGTATACGAGCCAAGTGGCCCATCAGGCTGGAGCTTATCCCGGTTTCTGTAGCATGAAGCGACTAGGAGTATTTCTACTCCTCCCTGGATAGGATGCTGGTCCATTGCAGGGTTGCCCCGGCATTAAATTCGCCGGTACCCATTTATACACCTGGGTGGAGGGAGGCACTGTGAGAGTTTAATGCCTTGGCCAAGGACACAATAAAATGTCCCCGGGCTGGGCTCGAGCTTGGACCGCTCGATTCCGAGACGAGCGCACTAACCATGACGCCACCGCACCTCCACGGTTCGTAATTAGAAGGCAGGAAAAATAAAACAATTTAAACTCTGTATTTCTGATGAATTTTCAGAAGTCTGGCTGTGACGTGGAGGCTCATGTTAAAAGGGAGTGCGATTCCTTACTTTCCATCGTGGAAAAGAAGAAAGTGGAGTTACTCAAACGAGTCAGTGATGAATATCAAGAGAAACTAGCAGAACTGAACGACGCTATGCACCAGTGTGAACACGTGTTGTTACAAGGCGACGGCTTAGCTGAATTCACACAAGAAGCTCTTAAAGAAGATAACCCTGCTACTTTCCTTCAGGTAAGTGTGACTTGTACAGTACATACCAGTGTGAATGCGCTTGAGATTTAGCAAGCCGGTTTAACAAGAAGTTCAGTGACGGCATACATAACATGTGTATCAGGAACAAGGGAGGCCTCGCAAGACGGCAAAATAAATGTATCGCTAGATTAAGTATGACTGTTAAATCGGTGTAACTAGCTATACTAAAATCATCTTTTCTATGGTTGTTTAGAACGACCATATCAAAGTCACATAGAGTTGGGAGATGTAAGTAATCGCTTTAACAGATGAATTTTTTTTCTTTCTTCTAGACTGCCAGCGCTCTGAAGACAAGGTAAGTAATATATCAAACAAGAAAGCCAGCGTTTGACCACATTTCCAAACAATGAGAAGATAGTTAAAAATTCGACGCGCAGCGGGGTATTTTTGACGAACTCCGAGATGTTTGGATATGTGGTCAAACGCTGTCTTGAGTGTTTGGAATTGATGTATCTTTTCTAAAACTGAGGAGAAAACGGAGAAATATCCTCGTAAACATCTACGCTAATTAAGATCAGTTATTCAAACATCGTCACCGCCATGTTTTCCTTTGTTTAAACTTGATGAATTATCAATAAGTTTGAGAAATCTACTTGAAACGTCTTTTTTTCACATTGTGTCTGCCGTAAACCGTGTAAACGTTAATATAAAATCTTATTCATTACTTAGTTGAAGCATTTCACGTTTTTCGTTAAAACCTCGTGAACACACCGAAAGGTTTTCCGCGGCCGATATCGACCAATCAAACGATCTCATGCTCTCATGCTTTTCAATTTTCAGAAAACGGGTTTCCGATCGAAGAAGTTAATTTATCCCCGAGTTGATTGTTCCTTGCTCTAATTTCAGGTTGAATCTCATGCTCGAAACAATCAGAAGTCTTCCCTCTGCCTCCTCCATTACTCCAACCTTTGATCACATGGCGGTTGACACGTCATGGGAAAGGAAGGTGCTCAAGAAAGTCACGTGGCTTCAAATACCGGGTAAGTGTTTTGTCAGCGGTGGGGATGGAGACTTTGCTTTTAGCAAAGGACCAACCAGTCCCCTCCCCTCCTCACTCGCCAGTTTTAAATCCTTGACGAAAAGAGGACCTTAAACTATGATAAATGAGATAGCGAAATAGCTAAGCATAAGACGGTTTTTTCACATTTGTTGCAGGGACCGCAACACCGCCTCAAATCAAAGGCTCTGTGAGACAACTCGTGACTTGAATTGGCCAATGAAGTCGACTTAACTGTTTGTTTTTGCTTTTTTCGGTACCATGAGAAGAAATATATTCCAATAAAGATTTGGGGAAATGGTCTAAACTGTTGTTAAAATTAGTTACTAAGAAACCGTTGTTTTTTTTTTATCCTTTTGTTAAAATGGTAACGCTTTCAAGCGATAATTCACGGGACATTTCTCTGTATTTATTGTCGATGACATCCAACAAACGGACCAGGGCAGCTCGCCTTTAACAATAAAATTTTAAATCTTCAGACAGCCCAAGTTTCGTCTCATCTCAATGTAAGGCCACAAACCGGACAATCCAGCTAGTCTGGAATGCGCCTCCAAGCGCCGTGGATGCCTATCATCTGGAGGCCAATATTTATACGCCTACACAAGCCCCAAACGAAAAAGAACAACGTGAAACTGTGAAGGTATCCCTTGGGACAGCCTGCAAGTACAATCTGGAGTGCCTTCATTACAATGCGCGGGTCACTGCCAGGGTCTGTGCGTCGAACCGAGCCGGGAAAGGACCTTTCAGCAAGGACATCACGATTTACGCGGAGAAGGGTAGACAGATTTCACACCATCCATGTTCCCTCTTATTCTAGTATGTTAGGTGCGGTAACCTGGTGATTAGCGCGATAATAAAATTCCAGATAGAGCACTCCGCGTTTGAGCTTTGGCCGGGGTCATTGCTTTGTGTTCTTGGGGCAAGCCTCTATACTCTCACAGCGCCCCTTTCTGCGCAGGAGTATCAATTGGTAATGAAAATTTGTTAGAACAACCTGAATAATATCCAGAGGAGGAGGGGGAAGGTATATTTTTAATGGACAAGCATCTCAGTCCAGGGGAAAAGCAATAATCCTCATTAAGTACCACAGCAAAAGGAAACCAGGGTACGCTTCAGCCAAAGACCTAACCTTTCACTAATAAACCGGGGCACGCTCTAGCTGAATAGACCAAAATGAAGATCTAACCTTTCATTTTACCATGACCTGTGCCCAACAATTTTCCATTTCATTTTCAGGACTGCATTTCACACTGGACCCCTCTACGTGTCCCAAACGGGAGCTGGTTTTCTCACGTGATCTATCCGTGGCCAAGCTGACGAGTCCAGCCATCGCTAGTGTTATGTCCCGCGTGACTTTGTCAAATGGTTGTCATTACTGGAAAGTCAGGATTGACCAGTTTACCGGAGCAAGTAATAACGGGTTCGTTGCCATTGGTGTTGCAAAAGAGGTGGATGATGGTCGACCTATAGGTATGATAAGATGCAATAAAATAATAAAATAAAAGAAAGAATAAAATATTCGCATGCAGAGGAGTCGCGTAAAAATGTTTGGCAGGAATTGAGTAGTTTGAGTAAATAACTCTTTTGCATGCAAACGTTTCATTGTACTTTATTTTTTATCTCTGTTTTCTTCGAATTCGTTCACATTTTTATTTGCGTGCTTTGACTTAATAGTGACGTTGAGCCAACGTCAAAAGTTCATTGTTAATTTTAACAAGATGGTGTCAAGTTCTTCAATTTCTCGCAATGCTTCATTATGAAATTAACCAAAATGTTCTGCTCTTGTATTTTGTTGGTCATGGCTATTTCATTATTAACTCCTGTCCATTATATTTCCCAGGAAATGACGCAAACTCTTTTGCGCTGCAAATTTTTGAGAACACCTCGCTGTGGTGCGAAAATTCCCACAACAGGCTCCAGATCAAACAGAAAGCAAAGGACATCAAAGGAAACAATGTAGCGGTGCTACTCGACTTAGAAAATCAAATCATGAACATATACTGGAATGGCAAGCTACAGACAGACGACAGTCGTCCCGGGGGACCTTCGATGGTGGGCGTGGTTGGCCCTATTCGGCCGGCCTTTAGTATGTTTGGAGGTTGTGTGCAGTTGAGTTTACAGACTGGACTGGAAAGACCAACCACATGCTCCGGTAAGATATGGGTGAAACATAAAAACATTATTGAGTGTGACTAAGGCGGGTTTCGAAGGACGAACTTGAAAGATTCTGTCTCCAAATGTTTTAAAATGCGTGTTGCACGACTAGGTCGGTCAAATACTAATGATGCAGTGGTGAGAGTGCTCGGTTAAACACAATTTCAAGTTGTTGTTCGTTCTCTTCTTCGATCCAAAGAAGCGTTTTCTTTCGGGTTTTTCGAGTTTCTTCCCTTTACAAAAACCAACACTTCTAAACAGTGGTTGAAGATCCACTGCGAGATATGCTACTGCCAATTACTGTATTCATTTACGTATTTAGTTGTTTTATTTCATTTTGGAATGCTGCTAATTATGTAACGTTTTCCCACCTTGGTATTCGATGTCACGAATTGCGAAAAACATTCTGTTTCCGCTCTTATTTTTTTTTTGTTTTCCAGATCCTCCTATAATCCATCTCGAAGAATGCAGCGTCGAGAACACCAAGATCAACCTAGTGTGGTCTCCTCCGGAAAACTGCAACGTGGACTGTTACATTGTAGAGATAGACACACTGGACCGGGAGGGGGACATCCACCAGGAGCGTAACTTTACCAAGGTGTATCAAGGACCGCGCACCAAATACACACTTAGGGGACTGGAGTACAATGTTACAGTCCTCGCGCGTGTCAAGGCGTTGAATACCGCTGGAGAAAGTGAACCGAGTGATGAAATATCGCTTTCCACCGAGAAAGGTACTCGGATTTAAATAAATCTCTATCCCACAAATACGAGAGAGAAAACATACCCATCTCCGTTTGGTATCACTTAGCATCTCCATTCTGGTGTTCGCTTTGGCTCGTTGGCTCTCGTTTTAAAAGTCTTACTTGTGTACTGTGCAGTTTATAATTCCACTAACACTTTATTCTTAGGTGTTATTTTCAAACTGGACAAAGAATCACTGCACGAATCTCTACGCCTCTCTGGAGATCATCTAACAGTAAAACAGACAACCATGGTACATGGCAATGTGTTTGGAACAGCATTCCTTGCTGACGGTTGTCACTTTTGGACCATCAACATCGATAACTTTAAAGGAGAAAATTCTTTCCTTGCTGTAGGTAAGTTATTGACGCGTGGTTTTCTAAATGACCGTGGTAAAATGAAACCTTAATATCATTTAGCCGCTTACAAAGGCTGCAAATTTGTACAACGAAACTCAAAGCAGGAACGCCCAGCAGCTTTCAAGCGCGGGAAAATATGTCGCAAGTGATAAGCGCGGGAAAACGTGTAACATATGGAAAGCGCGGGAAATCTTTTAACACGCGGTGAGCGCGGGAAATATGTACACGCGGTGAGCGTCAGAAAACATGTTACACGTGGTGAGTTCGGAGAAGTTGTAACAAGTTGTAAGCGCGGGAAAACATGTAACGATATTATATTTATCATTTATTGTCAAGTGTGACTGTAAATGGGGTTATAACTGTATGTAGAAATAAAAAAATTAAATAAATCTATTGAAATGGAAAAAAAGTGATACAGTAGTAAGCAAAAGAGGAAAGATGCCCTTGTAAATAATATTTTATGCGTATTTTTACAGGAGTTGCCAAAAAAATTACACGGGATTCCATTCTGGGAAACATATCCAGCTCATACGCGCTGCAAGTGTTCGAAGGCACGACAGCCCGCACTGAAAACTCCAAACATAAAATTCAGATCAAAAGAAAAGCTAAGGACTTGAAAGAGAGCAGCTTTGGTGTTTTTCTGGATCTGAACAAACAGTTCCTAAACATTTACCTTGATGGGGAGCTTCAGACGGACATCAGTCGCCCAAAGGGCCCTAGTTTCAAGGGGCTGAGCGGAGAGTTATGTGCGGGATTGTGTCTTTATGGGACCAAGGTGGAGATGAGTATGGTAACTGGAATAGCTACGCCTTCAGCACCAGGTAGAAAAGTTATTTCATTTGAACATTTGCAAAGAAAAATGTAGCCTGTTCCAGGCTCTCGGTGGTTGGGAACGAGCGAAAATAAGGGCAAGCGAGAGAAAAAATTCTGGAGGAGAGCCTGGAACAGGCTAAGAAAATGAGACTGGAAAGTCTTTCAAAAACACATTGTATGTCCAAATTACTGATAAACCAACCTATGCAGATTCTCTTAGGGCTTGTCACGCAATCTTCCTCCCGACGAACTATTAGGGTAACGAACTAACACTGAACCTAACCCTAATTTCGTGAGAGGGGGCGGGGAGGGGGGGGGGGGGGAGAGATTGCGTGACGAGCACTAGGAGAGTCTGCATAGGAGACTAACAAAATTAATGCTCCGGTCCACTTAGATAATTAATACATTATAAATAAATGAAAAATATTAATAATCATTTTCTCTTCGTAGACCCCCCGGCATTCAATAAAGCAAGATGTAAAGTAAACAATACCACAGTGGTGCTTGGCTGGTTCGCGCCTGAAACAAAATGCTGCGTAGACTACTTTGTGCTTGAGGTAGACATGGTGAAGAGTTCAGAGTATGCAATTCGAAGGAAGAAAGACCGCAAGTTCAAGCGACTGTACGAGGGACCCGCGCGAGAGTACGCGTTGTACAGCGTGCCTTACAGTGTCAATATCATCACACGCGTGTACGGTGTAAACCCTACTGGCGAGGGAACACCGAGCGAGGAACTTGTTCTATCGACACCGAAAGGTAGTTTTTGTGTAATACATAACCCTATAAAAACAGTGATTACTAGAAGGGTGGTTAGTTTACTAGCCTTGACAAAAACACATCTTAGTTTCTCCGCTTACTTCTTCACCTGCTCGAGAGAAGTCTGAAATACAGACTGATGACGTCAGTCTACACAGATAAGTGTAGCGTCTATGATTGGTTCTCAATCAGTTTTTGAATTTTCGCGCAAAAGAAACGGCTAATCACATACACTCCAGGGATCTCTTCAGAACTACGTCACCAGTTTATATATTAGTGTCCCTATCGTGGTGTAAAACGTGCTCTCATTCAAACAGACCTCTTCGATTTTAGATGATTAAACGAAGAGTTCTTCCAAGTATATTTCTAAGCTTAATTTTAAAAGACTGGGAGGGAAGGAGAACGAAGAAACTAACGAAAAGGTTTTCTTGTGTTGTAAATCGAACTAATGACTAGGTTTTTTAACCGCAATTTTCACCAGGGCTGTACTTTCAACTGGATCCATCATCAGCGAATCACGACCTGGAATTGACGAACGAAAACTGCACTGTGAGCCTGAAGAGTCCCATGTACACATTCATTTTGGGCAACGTAAAGCTGTCATCTGCATGCCATTACTGGAGGGTTCACGTGGATGAATTTAACTCTCACAATAAGCTTTCCATTATTGGTGAGTGTAGCCTTCTAAGAGCAACTTCCTTTGGGGTTTCGTCACGCAATATCTATGGACAGGAGTCGTCCGCAACGTGACATCTTAGCAACTGGTAGAGCGTTTTAAAACTATCCCTGAAAATGCCAGTTATAGGGCGGTTTTCCATTGAGTGTCGTCAAACCAATACCAAAACTCGGAATGAACTACGCAAGTTATATATAGTTATTGGACAACAAAACAGATTTTCTTTTGCTTTCCCACAGGTGTAGGGGTCGCTCGTAAGGTGATCGAAGATCCAATATTAGGAGAGGATTCCGATTCTTACGCTGTACAGATTAATGAACACCCCAACGCTTCGTGTTCAAATACCAAAAACCGAGTTCAGACAAAGAAGTCCTCTAAAGAGCTGACTCACGCCAATATTGGTGTACTGTTGAACTTAGATGAACACTTCTTGAATTTATATCTCAACGGTAAGAAACTCTAGAACTCTTAAGTTATTTGATCGGAGGGGAGGGTTGAGTTAGACACTATAGAGTTCTTCAGTTATTTGAGGGGAAGGGGACTGGGTTAGACACTATAGAGTTCTTCAGGTATTTGAAGGGAGGGGAGGGTTGGTTCAGGCACTATAGAGTTCTTAAGCTATTTGAGGGGAGGGTGATATTATTATTTGAGGGAAGGCGAGAGTTGGTAAGGTGGCAGTTGTGTTGTGATGGTAACCTACAATTCAGCACATCAGATTCGCAAGAGGTTATCATTTGTGACCTTCGTTGAAGATCACTATTCGATACTTTAAGAAATGTGCGCTAAAAAATCATAGAAAAATGACATTGTTGTTGTAAACCAATCAGGTCCAAAATCACCCCCCCCCCCCCCTCAGCTTTACACTGGTTTCTTGTCTGAACTTAAGGCTGTGGTAGTTTTGAATAAGGTATATTCAGTAGCGTGATAGTAATACTTCATTTTGAGTTATACAAAATTAACTTCACGTCGAAGAACCCGCAACTTCCGGTTTCAAGTGCGGCGCCTTATTGACCCTGCCACGCTGCCTCTACCTGTGATAACTCTCATTTTCAAATTTACGACAGTATTTAGGAAAGAATTGAAACAGTGACCTTTCTTTTTCTTTCAATTTTGCGTGTTGGCTGCCCAGGAATCGCCAAGTCCCTCTATGAAAAGCGCCTGCAGGGAAACCATGGTAGTTGTGTTCATCGTCTTGTACTGGATACAGCTACCATGATTCCCTGCACGGGGGTCTGATAGAGGCAATTAGCCATCTGGATTGAGCAGTATAGGTTCAAGGCTGAGTCATTATGCAGTGTTCTTAGGCAAGAAACTTTAATCCCACACTGCCTCTTTCCTCCCAGATGTGTATTTCAAGTAATCTTGAAATAGACTAATTGTCAGGTTGGAGTAGAAATGCTCTTAGTCGCTTAATGGTACAGATAATTAACAATTATTCCACGAGTGCACGTTGGATATAAGATGGTAGATAGCCAGCGAGGCACATAGCGCCGAGTTGGCTATAATCATCTCACATCCAACAAGCGTGAGTGGAATAATTGTTTTATTAACAACGTCCCCAAAGTATAGAAAACTAAACTAAAATAAAAATTAAAAGACCCTCAAAAATCACGCGTATCCTTGCCATATTTGTAGAGCATGGTATAATGGCTCATAACCCATGCTGATGGTTAAGGCAATGAAGACTCTCGAATTGCATTATCCAATGATCAGTTTTTATTTTAATAGAAGGAGATAAGCAACGGCCTGATAGACCACGAGGATTAAAAGCAGACTTTACTCTAACCTTCTCTCTCTTAGGTAAGCTCCTTGCTGATCCATCGAGACCAAACGGACCGACATTTGTGGGGTTATCAGGAGAGTTCTATCCTGCACTCAGTCTGTACGGAACGAACGTCAAACTAACCGTTCACACTGGAGAGTCGTACGATAACTAAACTGGATCCCAACGATGGTGGATTTTTCGGGGGAATCCCATTACAAAAAAAAAAAAGGACGGGGGTGCTCGTCGGAAATTTTGAAAAGAAGAGCTAAGAGGTACCAAGATCCTGTTTTGTGGGCGTGGCGTAATTTTTTTTTTTCACCCCCAAGAGGAACCAATTTTAAAACAACACATTATCTCCTATCATATTTTTTCCGGCTCAGTGCCCTAAAAGGTACTGCAAAAGCTCCCACACTGTGGACCTTTTCAACTCCTAAACGGTACAATTAGCACCCCTGTTCCTTTTATATGGGAGTTTCCCCGGGATGGATGTACACTTCATAGCAGACTGGAATTGTATCGCTAATGCTAATAGCTAGACTCAGAACTTTTTTTCCCGGAAGAAAACCTTGACTATATGTAACGTCAGGTTCACGGCGACTGTTGAAAGGCTGAATTGTCACTTGCTAGACAACTTGTCGCGATGAGACTAGCGTGTGTGGGAGATGATTTACTAATCGAATAAAGCCAGAGATCACGGAAAATCAGCTGTGATTGACGGTGATTTAATTGACGATAATCGAACGTAAACTGAAATACAATGCAGCGAATAAACTAATTACTAGATAATAGAAGATTACAAGATGACAAGAGTCACGAAACAATAATAGCAAACATTCCAATCATAACTGCGATATGACAATACTTCCAGTCAAACTTCTCAGTAAAGATACAATTAAAATCATCAGTGATCCCAAGCAGATACGCATACTGCTAACCGTCGGAATACAATAAATGATAAAACTCTAAAATCTTGAAAACAATAAAATTGCACAATGCGATAAAAACGTGCTTGCGTGAGCGCCACTGAAAGCGATGTGGGAATTTACTAGCAACGAAAGGACTTAACTGAATTACCACAGATTCTTATAGGAAGTTGCTAAATAGAAACCTAAGCTAGTGGGAGTGTAAACTATAAAGATCTATCACTAAAAGCAAGATGAAATAAAAACTTTGAAAACTGGGGCTCTGCTACGTGTTGGACTTAGTACAATAGGCTGTTGTATAAAAAACCGAGACTAAAGGTACTTAAGGTTAAAAAACGTCAAAACTTGAAACTTATACTAAAAGCAGGCATAGAAAATAGTTTGTACTTACACATAGGTTCCCGCTTGCACTCTAAATAGTCAAGGGTAGCTTAAAACTTAATTTACTCGAAAACACGTACTGTGCACGCACGATAACTGAAACTTGAACTACTGGCGCGAATATGCCGCTAACACTATCTATATACGTCCACGTGTAAAAACTAATGACGTCATTGCTAAGCAACAAATTGGCGAATCAGAAAGAATTAAGATTATTCACTTAATTAGAGAAGCCTCGATATAGTGTTCATTACACTATAAGTTAAATTAACTCATATCTGAATAATTGACTGTTCAGTTGACAGTACCAGGTTGTAATTAAATTTGTAAGCTATAAATTGCTAGCCGGGTTTAAATCTCGAGGAAGCGTCGACACTCCGTGATGATTTTTCAAAGAAACTATTTATTAACTAAAAGACTGAATGTCAAGGTGGAGATGAGATGTCCGAAGCTAAAATCAATCTATTGCTTTCGTTCGGACCATGCCACCTTAAAATCACAAGTTGTGATCACAAGTTCCTCTTAGAATTAATCCGTCCAAGGAGACATTTGGCATAGGAGAAAAAGCCTTTATGTTGGAACTAGATTGCTTTGTATGAAACCTCAACATTTTTTGCTAGAGAATAAGTACCTCTTGTGTAAAACGTTTCAAAGGTCTCGATGAATTTATAGCGTTTTTTGCTCTCCAAGAAGAAAAGTCGAAAAAGAAGCAGATAGTTGTAGGGTAGAGTATAGATAACATGGCAGAAGGCTCCTATTGTTCCATAATGTTATCAAACGCCAAATTAAGGACGTTCGGGGTAATTGTTTCTGCGCATCCTTTTTGCGCACGCAAAATCACACGTCACGTCATGCATCGATGCACGCGCTAAGTAATAAAATGAACAATGATAGGGCAGATGGCCATTGCTATAGCTTTGCCTGGATTTAACGACCTTGGACGTTCGGTGACCCTATTTTTCTTTTGATGGATCATTTTCTCTACCGATTTTCTACGTTTAGCGAAAAAATGAAGAAATCCATCTACTAGAAGTTTGAATTTTTTGCAAAATGTACCATCGAATTCCGTTCTTTTTAGCTCTTCGTTTATCTGTGCGGCGGTTTCAAACGCCTCTCGAAGGGTTAAGTTTTGTGAAAACGTTGGCGACATTTGCGATTATTAACGCAAGGGATTCACTTATACAAAATATTACTAGGATAGTTTGTCTCCGTTAATTCAACTTTGATATTTTAAGCTAAAAACCCTGGAGACCATGCTGATTTACGCGCACCAATTTTTCAAAAGCAGACTAGTTTTCCACACGCTTTATCTCTGAGACGAAGTCCGTGACCCCCAATTTTTTTTCATTTCTGAAACAAGTAATTTATTATCTGACCGCAGTAAAAGTTTGAAAAACATCTATCGAGTAGAACATTTTCGAGCGAACGCCCTTTATTGTGCAGATTATAAAGCTTGCGTGTTCTCACCCCACGATCATCTTGTGTGAGAACAATAGCACTTAATTCAGTCTTGATTCTTGTTGTGTATTCGTATAGTCTTAATAAAACTCTAAATAAAGAATCATTCCACAAGAACAATAAAATTTTCCATATATTATACCACACATAAACTGTAAACTAGCATTTTGGCAGGTTAATGGTTTTGACCAAGAGATTATCCATTGACCCAAAGGGGTAATCTTGAGTCCATTCTTGCGATGGTAGTTTTTCAGTATGTGGGTGGGAAGGCTAATGGGTGACCATATGGTGTAAGTTGTTTTTCTTGGGTTGTACAAGGTAGTTTTGTGTTAGAGTCTCCCGATAAAATGATAGGTTTAAAGGAAAAATATAGGGAAGTTCTTGATGTGTGACCGTTCAATTTTCTGCATTTTGCCAAAACATTCTGTTGAGTTTCAAAAATTAACGCAGTGGCGCTCGATAAAGCAATTTTATTCAGGCACGCTGACAAACAGAATTACTGCATGTTTTTTTTTTTTAATTCTTTTATAATCCTTTATTAGAATCAAAAAAGTGATTTTTAAATGGAAATATTTCATATAGACGTTTTCTATCCAGCCTTCGTTTGGCTGCCAGGTTAGTTAAGGTTACTCTGCATACAGACATTTCTTCATTAATATCACTCATTTAAACAACTACAGTATTGCCCGATCGCATCTTTCACAGCTTTCCTCACTTCCCTGATTCGCCAGCAATACAGAACAGGGTTGACCGATGAATTGAAGAAGATTAAAGTCGCAGAGAAGCCCTCGGCGACTAGAAAGGATTCGCCAGTAATTGCTCTTAGTCCTGAAACTATGCTGTACGGGAGATAACACGCTAACAATGTGAAGTGAACCCACAGTGCGTTTGAAACTGTTTTTTTGTATTGTTCGATATTGCGCGAAGACCTTCCATTGGGCTTTCGATGAGAGCCGATAGCTCGAACTTTTATTTGTTGCAGACGAAGGATATGGTAAATTTTGGCGTAGCAAAAGGTGGACGTTAACACGCAAAGAAAGATTGCTGTGATACACACTATATAGAAAACAAATTTGTTCCGCGAAAGAAGCGCAACTCCATTGACAACATTTAACACCCAGCTGACAAGCACGAAAGCACGAACTCGGCCAGTAGTTACAGTTTGTCTGTATCGTACTCCAAGCGACAGAGCTAGCAATCTATCGATGCTGATAAAGGTTAGAACAAAGAGCGACACCCCGCTTAAAACTGCACTGGTTACATAGCTTGATACAGAGGTGAACAGATAGATGCCCAATTGTCCAGTCAGAATAGCAATGGCGTGAAGAGCAGCTAACGGCTGCGAAATGAGACCAACACAGAGATCGGTGATCGCCAGAGAACGAAGTAAGAATCTTGATGGCGGATAAATAGAAGACTTCTTTCGAAGAGCGAAGACTATCAAAATGTTCCCCAGGGTTGTGGTAATGACAAATAAAGTATTCAAGAACGACAGAGCAATGAACGAGATTGAAACGTAATCCAAGCTTTTCTTTTCAAAAAAACTCGGTGTAGTTGCTTCATCTTCATCATTTACCATTTCCAAAACTGCCGTTAGCCTGTGTAAGGTTTCAAATTTGAAAGCCTTAACGGTTCTCTGGGTTCTTAAAATAACTTTGAACACTTTGTCGTGATAGTCGCATTGGTTTTACACTTGCTCCTTCAAACAGGTTCTTGATAACCAAATTTCAAGCCTCCTGTGAAATTTTAAATGACAGATTTTTGTTAGAGTTGGCACTTGTCAGTTTGGACGGAACGTTAGATTAGCATTTGGCATTCTCTCGGTTATGAGTTCCTTCTGCGTGGCAAAGAAACAAAACTCTCATTAAACATTTGGGTCGTATGTCAGCCCGTACAAGCTTATTACAGGAACTATTCGCGACATCAAAGTTCTGCGAAAAACACTAAGATTTGAAAACGTAAAATGAAAAAACTCGGAAAATTAAATTAGATTTTAAAATTATAGTTGCTTAATAAACTTTATTGGGCAATTAAGTCGGTTTAATCCCAAACGATAAGTTTATTATTCTCAGATGATCATTAAGCTCTTTCTCCTCGATGGCAATATAGCCATGTCAGCCATTGCCGGCGAGTTGCTGGGATTCATCAATATTTTCAACTTGCGTGCTATCCAGGCAGTCAAAAGGAAAACTTGATCTTTTTTATCTCGCCAGGAAACTTCAATCTGTGAGATACCTGAATCGCAATAAATACTGAAATAAATAATATAAATAAATACCGTCAAGTATAACCGCTTCGAAAAAATAGACCTAAAACTCAATGAAAAGCAGCAGTTTTGTATCGCCATATCGACCCTAAATTTCCTGCAGTTACCGTCATTTTGCATTTTGATATAAAGCAATTTCTTAGTTAAAGCTTGGCAGTTCCATTTATCATTTGTCAGTTAATTTAATTTTCAATAAAATCTGGGGAGTTTTATATCAGCTGTCAGTTAGTATAAGCGTTGTTTGGGTGAGGAACTCATTTTTCAGTCTAATATTTTGATGTCAAAATGCATTGTGAGGCTGAAGTAATTCGTCACGGTTTAATCTTGTGTATCGCGGGATTTTCAGGAAGTTGCAATAGATTCGCTGGTGCGGTAACTTTGAATTTTGACAATACCAAGAATTGCAACTCCATAGAATTTATTTTGATTCGGTTGTCCATTTTAAGGGTTGTGACAGCGTACTATTGTATATAAGAATATTTCCAGTATTAGTAATAACTGCACGAGAACGGAATAATATCTCAACATGTGGATTTTGTAATATTTATAAAACTAAGAGATAATCTCTTGATAAAACTGTCAGACTTGTTCTGAGGACTCAGGCAAAATGAAATTCATGGCAGAATTGAATTCTATCACGATGTTCACGCTAAAATTTTCAATTAAAACTGGGCAATAAATGTTATGAGAAGGAACTGTTCAGTTATAAAATCTAGTAAAGTGTGCTCTTGTTTGACGGTTGAACGCAAAATTTTAACCAAATTTATGGCCTCTTCTAGTCTAGACACACGGCAGATAAGAATGTTTTTCACTCGTTCGGTTTTCCAGAAACGCACTCTTGACAGACGTCAAGTTGTGACGTCACGAGGTTGGGGCACGGTAACGACAACACATGCACGTTTTGCTACATACATAATCAACGCTTGCGCAAGTCGAGAGGCGCAATCCGAGCTCGGCACGAGAAAAGTCATTTTCACGCCCCTCAAAACCCGAGTGTGGATCGAGGGCGCGAGTAGGGGAAGACCTAAGGACTATCCGCCACGGGAAAGGCCAGGGAAGCTGAATGGAAAATCTGTTGCTAGGTAACATGACGTCGTTATGACGTTAAGGTGTCACGGAGAAACATGAGTTTTGTTATGCTATCACTTGTTTGTAATAAAGAATGAACAAAGAGAAATCTGCGGAGGAGTTTTAAATTACTATTTACCTTGTTATGTAGTTTACACGACAGGTGTATTTAACCAGAAAAAATCTCACGAACTATATGCAGAAAGTCACGTATTCTTTTGAATTTCTCTTTTATCTCAGCGGACCCGCGCATTTCTTGTTTACAGTTAAACTAGTAGAGTGCCCCATCAGGCACAGTTTGGCAGACAGCCAGCTTTCCCAAACTTGGGAGATAATTTTTTTCCCCTACATCTTGCGTTAGGCAAGCACTATTATCCAATAAAGCAAATGGTTCGTTCACATTAACGTACAATTTAGTGTAATATTAAACAAACAAATGCTCTCGCTAAAGTAAATTTTATGTCATTTTTGCAACGAATGTTTGTCAGAGTAGACTTGAAACAAAGAAACCTACCTCCTTTAAAGGAAACATTTATTTTATTTTTTTAAATTTACATTCAAGAAAACAGCTTGATCACGCTTAACGGACTCCAGAGTATTCCCCTTAAAGAAAATGAACGCTGACAACTTAAAAACTCTGCCAACATCGTTTGAAGACATCAATTCAAGCCTAGAGTATATTTATAACTCCTTTATCACTCTATCGAGTTTAAATGTTTTCTTAGCCATCACTGCGACTCTAGGAAATACTTTGATTTTCCTCGTTCTTGGAAAGAACTGTGGTCTTCATGCACCGTCGAGGCTATTAATCCGCTCTCTGGCGTTTACAGACCTCTTTGTTGGTCTCATTTCTCAGCCATTAGCTGCTCTTCACGCCATTTCTATTCTGACTAAACATTTGGCGATATTTCGATTCACGTTGTTATCGAGTTATAGCACAAGTGCAATTTTAAGCGGAGTGTCTCTCTTCACTCTAACCTTCCTAAGCATCGATAGATTGCTAGCTCTGTCGCTTGGAGTACGATACAGAGAAACAGTGACCATTGGGCGAGTCCGCGCTTCTGTGATTTTTGGTTGGGTGTTCAATATCACGAACGGATTGCTAAGCTTTCTGCCGGAAAATAGATTTGTCTTCAACATTGTTTGTGTGGCGAGCATTTCTCTTTGCGTGGTAATATCGTCCATATGTTACATCAAAATCTACTATATTCTCCATCAACAACAAAGTAAAGTTCACGCCAGTTCTTCTCATGCACAACCAAATGAAAGCTCTCCGCTGCACTTCGAACGATACAAGAAAACAGTTTCAAGTGCGCTGTGGGTTTACTTCACATTGTTAGCGTGTTATCTACCGTTTGGTGTAGTTTCGGGGCTGAAGGCCATAACTGGAGACACTCTCCCAGTCGCCGAGGGATTCACTGGGACTTTAATCTTCTTCAATTCATCGGTGAACCCTGTTCTTTATTGTTGGCGAATCAGGGAAGTGAGAAAAGCTGTGAAAGAAACCATCAGGCAATACTGTGGTTTTTCAAGTGGAGCCCGGAGTGATAGAGTGGTAAAAGTTAAGAAACGCAAAGTTAATCTTGACAGCCTTGTAACTGATGTCGCAAGGCAATATGCTGGCGATCGAAACGTCGACACTCCAAGTTCATGGACGAAAGGGGACTAACGTCTTGGCGGAAAATCTTTTCTAAAATCTTCAATCATTCTTTAGACACGATAAAAATTCATAAGAGCCGCCGCTCAACGTGTGAGGGTGGCCTTAGGTGGTTTAATTTGCTTCGTTTAACGTTGAGTCAATAACCAACTAAGTGTTAACTGAGGCGGCGTCCACATTACGTTGGAGATATTTGAAAACGCAGCTTTATTTCTACGGTTAGGCCTACCGTCCACACTGATCCGTCTCGAAAACGGAGCTTTTCAAAAACATTCTTCAAACAGTACAGGAAGAACTTGAAAACGCCGGATTTCCGGTTTAGTGTGGATGGAAAACAGTTTGAAAACAGAGCTTTTCGAGAACATAATCATGTAATTTCCCCGACCGAGGTTTCTTCAAACAGAACTGGCTAAAATGACTGGTGATTGCTGCGTTTCTAAATTTCTCTGGCGTAGTGTGGACGGAAAACCTTTGATGCGTTATATATATCAGTCTGGTTTGAGTTTGTTGTTAGTTCCCTCCCTTGCTCTAATGGTTTTCTTCATGTCGTTACTTCAATCCTAAGCTCGGTTTATTGTTTCTTTAAAAACTTGCTAGAGCGCTTTTTAACAGTTGGGTTCCCTACGGCCTCCCATATAAAGCCAAGCGGCCGAATTAGACGTCGAGGGAAACAATGGCCAGGACTGCTCACGGATGTTTTTTTTGTTCTTGAGTGTGAACGGCAATCCTACCAAAATAATATAAGAATTTTCGAAGAGACAGACACTTAGATTGAAATTTCGCCGCCTTCAGTGCCAAGAGGTCTTTATTTTGTTTGTTGATTGTTGCACAGTGAATCGCCAGTTTTTCCGGCAGTTCTTTGTAGATTTTGACTGTTGATAATAAATATGTTTGAGACCGAGAATTTGCGACTTTACTGCATATTGTTCCTCCCTTCCCAAATTAAAAATGTTGGATGAGGTTGAGGAAAATATCGTAATTTGTCAGTGGCAGGCAAAACATTAATTTGCTTAGCTGAGCCAAAGTCTGAGGCAAATAATTGATATTCGACATACTGACAAATCACAATATTTTGCGATAACCGAGTACAATAATTGCTTTATCATTCGACCACCATGACCAAGTTTGTTTTCATGTTTAAATCGCTCTCTGACAACTCAGGGAAGCGAACTGTCGATTTTTATGCAATTGCGCATGAGCAGAATATTACTTGCAGCAAAACACATTTAGACGGTATCACGCATGAGCAGACCATTATTTGTAGGTAGTTCTTTTGTTGGCTCTCGGCCAATAAAAAGGAAGGAAAAAATGCATTGCATGATATCAAACTTTTCTAAACCCATTCGATGTGGAAACAGAGGACGAAAAGCCCCTCTGTGAAGGTTTCACCGCTGAAATCAAATTTATTTATATTTTTGTATTTTTGTTACGCAGAGATAGAGAGAAATCTTTTTCCTTGATCGAAATCATGTTGCTATACAATATGAAATGTCATTATGACGTCAGTACCCACTAGGAAGAAAGCAAGCGTACGACTGGGAAGGGTCAAAGCCCACTAATTTGAACCTCATGCCACATTTTGGCGTTAATAAATTGATTGATTGGTTGTTTGAACAGTTTCAAGAAGCGAATATGTTATTACTGTTAGGACTATGGGCCTCTGGAACAATTTATAACCATCTCTATTAAACGCAAGTTGTTCGGTCGAAGTTTTTAAACGTCGTTTGAAGAATAAGCTTTTGGACAATTGCTTAAACTCTTGTTAAAGTTGTGTTTTTTTTTTTTTTTACTTAATTGCACTGTGATTACTACTGTTTCTTTTTGTTCCTGAAAAGCCCTGTTGGAGAGGTTACAATAAAGTACGTATGTAGGTCAGCTTGCTAGCGCTTGTAAGCGCTTGCAAGCGCTTGACAATCAGTTTGGGTATCTGTCGGCTGTTTTTACGACGGCTTTCGAGAATGTGGTTTCTTGAACATGATTAAAAGCAAAAAGACTTACGAACTATTTTTTTTAGTATATATTACTTAAATCTACATTCTAGTTTCAATATATTAAAAAATGGTAGTTACAATAATAATAACAATAGAAAACAAATTCCTACTTTCCATGAATGTTGTGTGTTTATTCACAAATGTTAAAGAAGTCGCCGCGCAGCCGAATTTAAACTAGCGAGAGTTTGTTCTTGCTGGAGTTTGACAGGTCAGCTACTCCACGCCAGTTCCGCACCACACCAGTACAACTAAAACAGTTTTTAAAAATTTTTACAAAGTTGGTGCGGGGCAGTGGAACAGCAAGTTTGCTCTCACAATCTCTTAGTGAATAAGAAGACATTTCTCCGAGCTTTGATTTTGATCACAGATATTCACGGGCAAGACCATTTAGTGATGTTTACAATTTCCGTTGAACATCTAGTTTTTCAGCTAAATCTTATAAAGGGATCATCTTCACATTTGGCATCAGAAAAAGCAGAAGTTAAGATCTGCGGGGCGCGATTTTGTTGTTTATGTCGATTGGCAGACACCACCACAACAATCGAAATGGGGCTGGAAAGCGTTATAAATATAATACATTTTGAACGGAACAAATGAACTACTTCGCTTCAAGATGCCTGTGCCGGAGGCAATCGTTTTGGAAATGGCATCGATATCTGCGTCATAAATTAAATTTTCATGTACATGCACACCAAAAGATTGCGTAAATTCACTGACTTGGATCAACTTGCGTAATGGAGTGTCAATCTGAGGAAATTATTACTCTCTGAATTTCAAATACAAAACACCCTCGTAAACACTACAATAGAACAATGTAGTGTCAGATTGGACGAATGTCTGTCACCTTAATGTCATAGAAGTACACTGTGTTCAGCAGCTGAATCAAAGTAAGAAAAAATTCTTGTTTTTTAATTACGTGTATAGTACAACAAAGTTTTCCTGCGCCACCTCCTGACGTCACAACATGAGATTCATTCAAAGCAACTCCTCGGACAAAATAAATGAAAAAATTATAAAAAAACCCCTCTAACTGGCTGTAAGTTAATGGTCTTTATACTAAGTTGAATCACCCTGTGTTGGATTTGGACAACTGACGTGTGAGTTCAACGAGTGTTGAACTTATGGTTGTCCGTCCTAAGGCTTGAATCAGGCTATCAGGATTAACACGCCGTTTCTTCGGTTATCTCACTTTGGGCTCCAATTGAAAAACCGCAGTATTGCCTGATGGTTTCTTTCACAGCTTGTCTCACTTCCCTGATTCGCCAACAATACAGAACAGGGTTCACCGATGAATTGAAGAAGACTAAGGTTGCCGTGAACCCCTCGGCGACTGCAAAAGTGTCTCCAGTTATGGCCTTCAGTCCCGAAACTATGCTGTACGGTAGATAACACACCAACAATGTGAAATGAACCCACAGCGCACTTGAAACTGTTTTCTTGTACCTTTCGACGTGCAGCGGAGACCTTTCATTCGGTTGTCCTTCAGAGACAGTGGCCCGGACTTTCATGCTTTGCAAACGGAGAGTGCGGCAAATCATTCCGTAACAAAATGTCGAAACTACTACGCAAAGCAAAATGCCTGAGAGGCAAACAATATGAAAGAGAAATCTGTTTCCCAAGAAGCGAATGGTCGCGTTGGCGATATTTACTGCCCAGATGAAGATCACAAAAATACGGACTCGCCTAGCGGTCACAGTTTGTCTATATCGTACTCCAAGCGACAGAGCTAGCA
The DNA here is from genome assembly GCF_042242905.1 of Orbicella faveolata. Lineage (NCBI taxonomy): Eukaryota > Metazoa > Cnidaria > Anthozoa > Scleractinia > Merulinidae > Orbicella > Orbicella faveolata. The sequence goes on along the minus strand of NW_028301552.1, from coordinate 33,506,002 downwards.
ATCTATCGATGCTGATAAAGGTTAGAACGAAGAGAGACACTCCGCTTAAAACTGCACTGGTTACATAGCTTGATACAACGGTGAATTGAAAGATCTCCAAATGTTTAGTCAGAATAGAAACGGCGTGAAGAGCAGCTAATGGCTGAGAAATGAGACCAACACAGAGATCTGTAAACGCCAGGGAGCGGATTAATAGCTTTGATGGTGCATGAAGACAAGAACGCCTTCCAAGAGCGAGGAAAATCAAAGTATTTCCCAGGGTCGCCGTGATGGCGAGGAAAATGTTGAAGACAGACAGAACAATAAACGCATTATAGAAGCCCGAACTTTTCCTTTGCAACAAGTTTGGCTGAGATTCTCTGTTGTCGCCGTTCATTTTCTTCAACTGAGAGAAATTTTCGCTAGCTTACATTGAGGAACTTATGTTTGTTCATTTAAAATTACTAACTTGAACGGAGGCGGAATAAGGAGGGTCTGTTTATTTTAAAATCTCATCGGACAATACAAGATAAACGTTTGTTACAAAAATAACATTAATTTTATTATGATGTAGACATGTGCTTTATCAAAATTGCGCTAAATTTTGCCTTCAGTTGCGTAAGATTTACTTCATTGGATAAAAGGCACTTACCTACTACGTGATTTAAGAAATTGATGTCAGATACATTTCCACCTGCTAAATTTGGAAAAGAAGTTTTCGTCAAAGCCTGAGAGCAAACGTCTATATTTTCTTTGAACCAAAAATAACTAGTTTAGGTCTGCACGCAATCTATCTAAGTTACATTATTTGACCATGCAAGTGTACCCAACGGGTCGTGTTGGTAAATTTTCGATCCCCTCCGATTTTCTTAAGTAAAGAATGACACTGCAGATGAACACGAAAACGAGGCCCAAGTTCCTGAAAAGCTAAGGGAGGTTGCATTTGTTACCGAAAAAATCAGGAAATTTTCGGTTAGAATGTAAATGGTAAGACAATTTTGGCTCGACCAACCGGTAACCTTTCGAATAAACGGAAGGTCTTGAAAGGTAATCCAAAATTTCCAAGCGAAATATCCAAATGGAAAAAGTGCTCACCATTTTAATTCTTCACCAATTTCATCCGCCATCTTGAAATTATGATTAGGTCGAACTCAATCTAGGCTCTCTTGATAAATTGAGGGTTGTTAAGTAACTGGTAAATGGTCAATCCGAACGGAACTTATCGTCAGGGATTTTCGCTTACGTACAAGTGATACAGTGGCTTATAAGTTCTTGCATGACCAATCTACTAATTACCTGAAACCTCTCATTAATGAATACCGTCCATCGCGTAATTACGTTCGCCACTTAGTTATCAAATGGTTTAAACTCAGGACAGTTATAGTGCAAGAGCGTTTTCTTTTGCTGCACCAAAATTATGGATTTCGTTACAGAAGACATTAAGAAAGCGAATTTTTACAACAACTGCCGAAATTCCCGCACGCTCATTGGCTAATTTTCATTTTCAATAAGCGGACAGACAAATGAATTTATAATTCATGCGATGCGTCCGCGAGCGAGAACCGACAATTTGAGAATTTGTTATTGTAAAAAGCAAATTGACGTCAGTTTTTTATGCGTCTGTCCTGTTATTGACAATGAATTTCGTCAAAACATTGTCCAAGTAGTCTGCGGATCCACAGCTACTTTGACGGTGTTATGACGAAATTCATGGTCAATAATAGGACAAACGCATGGAAAACTGCCGTCAATTTGTTAAACTGTGGAAAGTTTAAAACTAAACTGAAGACCTATTTTTCAAGAAAGGTTTTACTTGCCTAATTGGTTTGCTGTTTTTATTAAGCAATTGCTTAGTTATTTAAGTTAGTTTTTTTGTGCTATTTATTTACTTAGTTATTTACTGTTAGGCGCATTGAGTTCCGAAATGCGCTCTACAAAAATGTAATTATTGTTATTATAATATACAGAGTTCAGCTCTTCTCAGAACTAAACTTTCCTTTCTTCCAGAAGCTAAGTCAGCTCAAACCAATCATGATCAAATTTTAAATCAAGGAAGAATGCTTTCCGAGCAGTATAACGAACTCTTCTATGCAAATGAACAAAAACTTAAAAAATGGCGGGCCGATGTTTCTCAAGTCTATCCTTGTTCAATCCACGGTAATCTACACTAATTTTGCACATCCATGCCCCTTTATTGCTTTCTCTCGGTGTTTCTCTCGAGTTCTTCTGAAACTTTAATTTAAGCCGTTATTTTGATATATTCCAGTTAATTCTATGTCCAGTTCAGTGGTAATGACTGAAATTGCCTAACGCTGGGTGACACAGCACCTTTAAGGTCATCAGCTTTCAGTCATGGAGCAGTTATCGTAGCTGAGTTGCCAAATTGTGAAACGTCTGAGCACATCCGCAAGGTATAATTACTCAAGAGAAAATGTGGTTCTACGCATTGTCCTAGACTACGAGTAGTCCCTCTTTCGCTTAGTCCGTCGAGCAAAACCTTAAATAAATCGGTTTATTTACGGTCTAGCTCGATGGACTAAGCAAAAGAGGGACTACTCGTAGTCTAGCATTGTCCGTGATCTGAAATCCTTTGCACGCCATACCCATCAGGCATGCAAGCCACAAAACACTATCAATATTAATTGAAAAACTCTTCCACAGATTTCTACTTCTTCGTCCATGTTCACAGGGAAGTAATCTCTTCCAGGCGGTCAGTAAGTTAGGGCGTAGTGCAAAAACTTGGGCACGAAAAAGTAGGGGAGAAGAGCGGAGCGGGAGGCAAGAACACGCCTGTAAGCATTGTAACTTGGCGTTAATGGCAAACTTGGAAAGTTGACGTTTTATTGCGACATCAGTTATAAGGCTGTTAAGATTAACTAAGCTATTCTATACTTGTGTCACTCTGCGCTCCACTTGAAAACCATAGTATTCCCTTATGGTTTCTTTCACAGCTTGTCTCACTTCCCTGATTCGCCAAAAATACAGAACAGGGTTCACCGATGAATTGAAGAAGATTAAAGTCGCTGCAAAACCATCGGCGACTGGAAGAGTGTCTCCAGTTATGGCCTTCACTCCTGAAACTATACCAAACGGTAGATAACACGCTAACATTGTGAAGTAAACCCACAGCGCGCTTGAAACTGTTTTCTTGTATCGTTCGAAGTGCAGCGGAGAGCTTTCATTTGGTTGTGCTTGAGAGAAAATGGCTTGAACTCTCATTTGTTGTAAACGAAGAATATGGTAGATTTTGATGTAACATATTGTCGATATTACCACGCAAAGAGAAATGCTCGCCACACAAGCGATCTTGAAGACAAGTCTGTTCGCCAGCAAAAAGCTCAGCATCCCATTTGCTATATTGAACACCCAACTGAAAATCACAAAAGCGCGGACTCGCCCAATGGTCACTGTTTGTCTGTATCGTACTCCAAGCGACAGAGCTAGCAATCTATCGATGCTTATAAAAGTTAGAGTGAAAAGAGACACTCCGCTTAAAATTGCGCTTGTGCCATAACTCAATACCACAGTGAATCGAAATATCGCCAAATGCTCGGTCACAATAGCAATGGCGTGAAGAACTGCTAATGGCTGAGAAATGAGACCAACACAGAGATCGGTAGACGACAAACAGCGGATTAATAGCCTCGATGGTGCATGAAGACCAGAGTACCTTCCAAGAGCGAGGAAAATCAAAGTATTTCCAAGAGTCGCAGTGATAGCGAGGAAAATATTTAAGAACGATACAACAATGAATGAGTTATGAACGTACTCCAGTTCTAAATCTTTGTTTTCGAACGAGGTTGGCAGAGTTTTTAAGCTCATTTTCTTCAGTGGAAATATACTGTCCCTCGTTTAGTTCGATGAAGCTGTTTTCTTGAATTTGATTTGTTAGAAAATAAATGTTCTCTGGAAAGGAGACAGGTTTCTTTGTTTAAACGTCTACTCTGACAGAGATAAGGCAAACATTTGTTGCAACAATGACATAAAGTTTACTTTAGTGTGAACATTTGTTTGCTTAAAAATGTACTAAACTGCAGGTTGATTAACAAATCATTTGCTTTATTTGATGAACGCGCTTGCCTAACGCGAGATGTAGACAAAATTTAACCGCTCAACTTGGGAAAGCGTGTTATGTGCTTTATTACCCTGCACAAGTAATACAAGAGTCCGCTCGACTCAAAAGTAAAATTCACGAGAGTGCGTGATTTTCTGCATGGCTAATGGTATTCTTTGTGTTCAACTGATACACCTGCTGTTCAAGTTACCTAACAGAGTAAATACTAATTTAAAACTCCGCCTCAGATTTCTGTTTTTTCATTCATGTTTACAGACAGGTGATGTAATAAGATCGATGCCATAACGTTATTATGACAACATGTTACCTAGCAACAGAATTTCGATCGAGACAATTTGTTACCCTTGTCTGGTTCTGAATCAGACTTTCTCAAAGTCCTTCTCGGTTACAGGTTCTCCGGCTCACTACTCTTTCTCGCGCGCTTCGAACACGGGTTTTGAGCGTCCCTGAAATTTCTCTCGTTCCGAGCTCTGCTTTTGCCGCTCAACTTACAGGCGAATCTTTGTTTACAATATTTGCCTCATTAGCATAAACGATACAGTTTATGATGGAGCTACAAAAACATTAGTTCTGTTTATTGAAATTTGAGTACAGCACGATTAACTGTCCCAATGAATTTGAGCCCGATGTAATGAATACTTTTTGTGCGACGCGGGTTTAAAAACTCAAAATTTTTCAAGGATGTATGAGCTTATTAGCGCTTTTGCTACCCGGAAATTTTGCAGTTTCTGAAAGGGAATTTCTCCACGAATATTCACCCAAAAATTTCACCAATTGTTAAGTTTCACAGGCTCTTTAAATGTTTATAGTCAATTCGTGTGTAGCGTGATCCCTTCTCAGCGCAAAGTCGTATGGTAAACAATGACGACAGCAAAGATTCTCCTTTAGATAAGCCTAGGTTTTGTATGTACCAAAATGGATATAATTGCTACCATTTCCCCATTTCCACCGCTTAGTGATCTCATCGCATCGAGGAATTCTGGAGGTTCAAACCAGGAAAGAACTGCACAGGCCCGCAAATGATACCGAGACCGCAAATGATTCCGAAACTGGACCGATCATAATCGCAGGACGGGAAGTGATTCCTGCAAATGACACCGTAAAAAATTAGGAATGGCATGGACTCCGTGAAAAGTGTAGGGTTGTATATATTTTTTAAATTATCCCAAGTGAAGAACGTGAAGTGCCTCAGTCATAAAAGCGACTTATTCGGAGATGTCTCTAGATCTGCTGTCTAATTAACTAGTTATAGTTTTCCCTCTGTATACTGCTTGCGTCGTCAGTTGACACTGGCTTCCATGGAAGTGCTCAAGATTTCTACGTCCGATTTCGGAGATTATGAAGCATACAGCATACGTAATTTCTTTATAATTCGCTCCTACAAATATTAGATAAAATGCGGTAAGCGCGCTAAATTATAAATCCACTGTCCAAATTTCCGAATCCACATATTTCTATCCTTTACGGCGAAACGCCCATTTCAGGTCCAGGAGGCGTCCGGTGATCATTTGCGTTATAATCTGGAGATCATTTCCGGTGCTGGGATTATTTGCGCCTCCGAGATCATTTACTGCCCCGTAAAGTTAATACCTGTCAGCTTCAAGTTAGTCCACCACCTGAGGCATATATTTCCCCGGGGAGGACTTCCCTAAGAGGTACCAACTCTAAAATAACACATTTAATATCTCCTGTTATATTTTTTTCGGTTCTAAATGTATAAAAGACACTGCGAAAGCTCCCGCTGCGGACCTTTTGAGGCTGAACCCCTAAGAAGGACTAAAACCTCATTTTTGAACCCTAAAAGGTACGACCAGTACCCCCGTCCAATTTATATGGGTGTTCCCCCGGGATATACCGCTTAGGGAGCTTCTCGCACAGCAAAGAGTTAGGTAAAGATTTAGATTCAGATTTAGTGGAACCATTGCCCGTAACTTGGCATTTGAACATGACTAAATGAATCAATATCAGCTATAGACAGAACTACTAAAGGATTTCACGGAAATATGTGAAATGTCACATACTCTCGTGATTTTACGTTACAAGATAACTCAGTAATTTAAGTCGCAATTGTGTAATTTAACGTATGCCCCACAACTTCACTAAGGTCATTGATTCTCATTCTGGTTGGCTTGAGCCTGGATCTGAAAGAGACGAAAGTTCAGTTTCTGTTCGAGTTTAGCTGAAATTTGCATCACTTGTCCACAAACACGGCTTAGCTGAATCCCCAGTTCCCCTCATACTGAGAAAAAAGTTAGAATAAATTAAACACAAATTAAATAAGAAGACATGGACATATTCCCATGAAAGGAAATAGCCTGATATAACTCAATGTCGGACGCAGCCGTAAATTGCTTAAAAACAACACGCAACGATTCATATCAATCTTTTTATTTTATGTTTCCGACATCAATTTCTTAACTTACGACTCAGACAAGTACCTTTTGTCCAATGACACAAATTTTCCGCTGCTCAGCGCATAATTTGGTACAATCTTAAGCAAACACACCGTCACACCGTGGTATTGATGTCAGTTTTGTAATGGATATTTGTCTTATTATTATCTTACTAGATTTTAGAATAAATAGACCCACCTTATAATGCCCCGCCGTTTTAATTCCTATTATCAGATCAGGTATAACTTCCATAACCAGCCTAGCGAACATTTCTCTTGAAGAAATGAACGGCAACGACAGGGAAACCCAGCCAGAAATATTTCAAAGCAAGAGTTTGGGTTTTTATAATTCGTTTATTGTTCTGTCAGTCTTGAATAGTTTCCTCGCCATCACTGCGACGTTAGGAAATACTTTGATTTTTCTCGCTCTTGGAAGGAACGCTGGTCTTCACGCTCCATCGAGGCTATTAATCCGCTGTTTAACGTTTACCGATCTCTGTGTTGGTCTCATTTCTCAGCCTTTAGCTGCTGTTCATGCTATTTCTATTCTAACTAAACATCTGGCGATCTTTCGATTCACCGTCGTGTCAAGTTATATCGCAAGTGCAATTTTGAGCGGAGTGTCACTGTTTGCTTTAACCTTAATCAGCATCGATAGATTGCTAGCTCTGTCGCTTGGAGTACGATACAGGCAAACAGTGACCACTAAGCGAGTCCGTATTTTTGTGATCTTCATCTGGGCAGTAAATATCGCCAACGCGACCATTCGCTTCTTAGGAAACAGATTTGTCTTCTACACTTTTAGCCTCGTGAGCATTTTACTTTGTGTAGCAATTTCTACATTTTGCTACGGAAGAATTGGTCGCACTCTACGTGCGCAAAGCATAAAAGTTCGGGCCACTGTTTCTGAAGGTAAACCAAACGAAAGCTCTCCGCTACACGTCGAACGATACAAGAAAACAGTTTCAAGCGCGCTGTGGGTTCATTTCACATTGTTAGCGTGTTATCTACCGTTCAGCATAGTTTCGGGACTGAAAGCTATAACTGGAGATACTTTTGCAGTTACTCATGGCTTCACTGCGACTTTAATCTTCTTCAATTCATCGGTGAACCCTGTTCTGTATTGTTGGCGAATCAGGGAAGTGAGACAAGCTGTGAAAGAAACCATCAAGCAATATTGCAGTTTTTCAAGTATGGCACAGACTGACATAAATGAAGAAACCCCATGATCTTGGGAGTTCCCTTTTTGCAACCACAAAATAAACAACAAATACTACAGGAGCTGTTCTGAACAGAAGCTATTTATGTATTGGCACCATGTTAAGACGTCGCCAGGTTGGAACATGGAAACGACAGAACCCATTTTTGTACACGCACATTGAAAACAATTCGTTTTTCTCTTTCGGTATCCCGTTGCTAAGCAACTCGATGTGTCCTTAAAGCGTAACGTCACAGCCATGCTCGAGAGTATTGCTGGGAAGCCCTTCAGCTAACTTAGCTTAAAAGGTTTTTCACGTTCATTTCTGGATATTATATTTCTCAGAGTTAGGTCTGTTTCAAGGAAATTAAATAAAAAACTTTTGTTTGTGTATTTCTCTACATCTCTTTATCTGTAAGCATCAAGGTAGCTAATTGCTCATAACTTGGCTTGTGAGCGCGACTCACCGGAAATGAATAAACATTCGTTGAAGACTTTTAAATAGTATTGCCCGGCATTTAACACGCAAAGGATTGCACAGAGAATGCCGAAAATCACGTACTTTCGTGATTTCCCTATTTCCCTATTTCCCTAGAAAGCTGAGAAGAAAAGTTATTAAAAACAAAACTAAGAAGAAAGGGACAAATTGCCAACGAAAACAGCATACACTCTATTTTTCATAAGAATACTTTTTTTCTGGCCGAGGCTGAAAATTTTTATTTTTCTGCCGATTTTAGGCTGAAAATATTCTTGTGAATATCCTTAGATTATAGCGTATGAAATTTCTGTTTTCGAATGTATTTTGTGATGGTGTTAAAGCAATTTGCATCCAGCCTGCAGGCATTTAAACCTGATATAACGCACATAACGTCTTGCAGAAATGTCACCAGAATCGAACATACGGCTATTGCTGTTTTTGATGTGGAGTATATATGAAATAATTCATATTTGAAGTGCGGTTGCAGATGAAAGTGAAGAATGATCATCGCAATAAATTTTTCAATTTAAGCAATTGGGAAGAAGAAGCCTGGAAAAAATCAGGGCTTCAACGGGATTCGACAATAATTCGTGCAATTCGACAATTCGTGCTGTTTTTGTTACTTTTTGGCAAATTTTGCCGTTTAGAAAAAGGAAGAATTTTATACGGTTTAGCTAAAAACGTAATTGTTTTGTATTCACAAATTTTCAACATACAATATCACATTCTTTTCAAAATCACAGCCTCAAAAAATATTCTTAAAATCTCGCAAATTTCAACTTCGATATTCTCATAAAATATATTCTTATAAAAGTGTAAGTGTATATCAACGTCGGATGTGGCCGTATATAGCAACAAACAGAGCATAAAACGATTTTTCAATCTTTTTTATTTTAGCAGTTGGAAATGTTTCCGGCCCTGACATCAATTTCTTAAATTACACCTTAGAAAAATGCCTTTTATCTAATAACGCAAATTTTCCCCTGCTCAACTCATAATTTGGTACAATCTTATGCAAACACAATGTCACATCATGGCAACTTAATCTTATTTTTGTAATGAATGTTTGTCTTGAATTTACGACTTAATTTTAAATAAACAAACCCCCCTAAATCCCGCCCCCGTTCACTGAGATAAATGTTCATTCTTTAAAATTTTAAATTAAAAAATATTGCTTCCTCAATCTGACCTGCTGGGCACAATTTCTCTCATTTGAAGATAATGAACGGTGGCAACAAAGAAACGCAGCCAGCTTTGTTTGAAACCAGAAGTTTGGGATCGTATATCGTTTTGTCTTTCTTGAATATTTTCCTCGCCATCACGGCGACTCTTGGAAATACTTTGATTTTCCTCGCTCTTGGAAGGCGTTCTTGTCTTCACGGCCCATCGAGGCTATTAATCCGCTGTTTGACGATTACTGATCTCTGTGTTGGCCTAATTTCGCAGCCATTAGCTGCTCTTCACGCCATTTCTATTCTGACAGGGCATTTGCGCATCTATCTGTTCACCGTTGTATCAAGCTATGTAACCAGCGCAGTTTTAAGTGGAGTGTCTCTCTTCATACTAACCTTTATCAGCATCGATAGATTGCTAGCTCTGTCGCTTGGAGTACGATACAGACAAACTGTGACCACTAAGCGAGTCCGTATTTTTGTGATCTTCATCTGGGCAGTAAATATCGCCAACGCGATCATTCGCTTCTTGGGAAACACATTTGTCTTTTACATTGTTTGCGTCGCGGGTATTTTCCTGTGTGTGGTAGTTTCGACAATTTGCTACGTAAAAATTTGCCGCACGCTCCGTGTGCAGCGCAAAAAAGTTTGGGCCACTGTTTCTGAAGGACCACCTAATGAAAGGTCTCAGCTGCACGTCGAAAGGTACAAGAAAACAGTTTCAAGTGCGCTGTGGGTTCACTTCACATTGTTAGTGTGTTACCTACCGTACAGCATAGTTTCGGGACTGAAAGCCATAACTGGAGAAACTTTTGCAGACGCCGAGGGATTCACGGCAACTTTAATCTTCTTCAATTCATCGGTGAACCCTGTTCTGTATTGTTGGCGAATCAAGGAAGTGAGACAAGCTGTGAAAGAAACCATCAGGCAATACTTTGGTTTTTCAATTGGAGCCCAGGTTGACGCTCCAAACGTCAGTTTTCAACGAACATCTACGACGGGGCGTTTCATTTAACTTTGTAATCTTCAACTAAGTTTAAAGACCATTTCTTGACTTATATTTGTTTCATTTTCTAAATAATTTTTTGGTTATTAGAAGCGGCTTTGAATATAGATGCCATATTTTAACGTAATAACGAGGTGGGGCATTGAAACTTACGGCCTCATACATTATTATACACACAATTTGAAAAGAAAAATTTTTCTGCAGGATTGCTTCTGTTGCTAAATACAACGTATTCCTGTAACGTGAAGATGACAGGTCAGTATTCGTCCAATCAGGTAGCTCCTAGGCTAGCTCAGTTGTGATGATTTTTGCGATGGCGTTTTGCGATTGGAGTTGTCAGAATTTGTTCTGTAGCTTTAGTGAGGTAGCAACTGAAAACTTATGATGACGATTTCTTTTAATCCTCGTACCTATCTACTTCAGTTAGTTTATTGCTCTTTCCTTGGCATGTCAACTTATCAGTAAGTAAACAGAGAATTGCAGTGTTTGCCCTGTTCTGCAGCGTTTTGGTAGCAGGTGCATATATACGCAATGGGTTTGACACAAAGTGCGGAAAATCACGTCCTTTCATAATTGTATGTTACGCAAGGACTAATTAATTTCGGAGTTGAGTAATCAAATTATTCCTTACCGTCTCACAAGTGTAAGCTTGTGATCTTATGCTTAACAATTCAGCTGCATAACCGTCGGCTTGAATTTAACTCTAGAAGAGACGAAAGTTCCGTTCTCAATATATAGAGATAAACAGGCTTGCATTACTTGAGCATTGTTCAAACGGTACCGTACCTCGACATAGGCGGTTTAGCGATGATATGGATAGGACTGATCTCCCTCAGCAGAAAGCTGAGTAGAACGTTGTTTTAATGTTACTGAAAGAAACTGGTTTCATAGCCTGCACAGGAGGCGTAAAACGGGGGAGAGAGGGGTGGGGGAGGAAGAAGGGATTGAGGGACGGGAGACAGGGAGGGAAGTTTACACCTGCACGACAGGCTTCTGATTTCATAGTAGCATGGTCAAACCGTTTTTCCAAGCTTAGCAGGTGAAAATTGTTTTGACATTCATTTCTTAAAACACAATATAAGTAAGGTAATACAATCCGTAAATGTGAGTGTCGTTGCTGATTGGGATTTACTAGCGCGCGAAAATTCATCGGCTAACGGCAGCTGTACGTGTCTCGTCCTCAGGCGCCGTTGCGTTTCGTCGGCGAAGAGCGGGAAACAAGGAACGCGGTGCTTGATGGTTAGCAAGGAGCGCAGTGCTGGATGAGTGCAACAGACCCACAATACCACGGGCACCGAGCTCCAGTGGAAGAAGGACGCCTAGAGATGAGGCAGTAGCGATAGCGAATAAGCGGCGCCAAACACTTCTCTGAGTAGCACGTCATCATTTGTAAATTTTTGTTGTCAAAAACCGTTTTACACCCCTTGACTGGGGGAAAAATTGCACGCTCTAAAGGAAACAAAATACTGTTGTAATTATTTTCATCCATCTTTTTGACAGTGTGTTGATGTAAGTGACTTACCTTTGCACAGCATCCAAACATCAGCGAATAAACAGAGTACTTGGGCCTTTCATGCTGCAGAGAGTGACATGTAGTTAGTTGACATAAATGAAAGTGTCTTTTAGCTAACTGGGAGCGTTATGGATGCATGGCGGGGTAAGCAAGGGAAGAAAAAACCCTCAGTGTATGCAGATACATAGTGCACTCTTTATTTTTATAAGGATATATTTTATGACTCTCGAGGCTGAAACTTGCGAAATTTCAAGAATATTTCAAGATTAAACCCGAGGCTGAGATTTTGAAAAGAATATAATTTTGTGTGTTGAAAATTTGTAAATACAATACAGTTATATATTTTTAACTAAACCGTATAAATTTTTCATTTCTCTAAACGACAAACTGGCTAGCCACAAAGCAACAAAAACAGCACTAGCCGTATGTTCGATGCTGAAAATATTTCTGCAAGGAGTTATTTGTTCTGCAGGCTGGCTCCAAAATTACTTTAACAGCATCCAGACCGCAAATACATTCGAAAACAGAAATTTCATACGCTATAATCTGAGGATATTTATAGGAATATTTTCCGCCTGAAATCGGCAGAAAAATAAGAATATTCATTCTCGGCTGGAAAGTCAATATACTTATTAAGAGAGATTGTATACGTCGTTCTCCACATGACGATGAAATTTTTACATGCGGAATTAAAACGAGTGTTTAGTATTTCAGTTAAGATGGTTGATGAAACGCCAAAACCGAAGATTTCATCTTGTATACAACACTAACTTAATTAATCTAGACGAACAAATATTTTTTTAAGCAACCCGAAAAAGTTTCAACTTTACAAGGGTTTGTAAGCAGGAAGGGAATACAAGTAAAATTATTAAACGGTCCGTGGAGTTAGAAATTAAAAATACACAATGGGAAACGTTGCATTGCGTCAGTTAGGGAGGGGCAGAAACGAGGTAATCAGTGCGTGGCACACAAAAATGTAAACAACTCTATATTGAATTTGGTTTTTCCATAATAGCCATTAAAAATACACAATGGGAAACGTTGCATTGCGTCAGTTACTGAGGGGCAGAAACGAGGTAATCAGTGCGTGGTACACAAAAATGTAAACAACTCTATATTGAATTTGGTTTTTCCATAATAGCCAGAGTTAATAATGGCTCCATTTCCTAAAAAAGCAAACAATCCCACCTGTTTTCCACATACTCTTTTTTATGTTTTTTTTTTAGAGTGAAAGAGGAAAGCTGGAAGTTCTCTGATAAAACGAGCGCCAGTTTTTCTCGAGGATGTCGAATGATGAGGTTCGCCCAACCTTGTTTGAAAGTATACATTTGGGTTATGTTTATAACTCGTTTATTGCTCTGTCGGTGATAAACATTTTGCTAGCTATAACTGCGACTTTAGCTAATATTCTGATCTTCCTCGCTCTTCGAAAGGAGTGTTTGCTTCATCCGCCATCAAGACTGTTACTCCGCTCACTGGCGTCTACAGATCTCTGTGTTGGCCTCCTTTCGCAGCCATTAGCAGCACTTCATGCTATTTCCATTCTTACTGAAAACTTGCGCCTCTATCGATTCACCGTTGTCTCAACTTATTTCACCAGTGCAGTTTTAAGTGGAATGTCGCTCTTCATACTAACCTTTATCAGCATCGACAGATTGCTAGCTCTGACGCTTGGAGTACGATACAGACAAACAGTGACCATTAGGCGAGTCCGTACATTCCTGGTTCTTAGCTGGGTGTTAAACATCGCAAATGGTTTCACGCGCTTCTTATCAAACCAATTTTTCTTTTACGTGGCCTGTGTGATGGGCATTTCTCTTTGCGTGGTGACGTCGACGTTTTGCTACACCAAAATTTACTACATTCTTCGTTTGCAGCAAATGAGAGTTCATGCAACTAACTCTGAAACACAACCTAGTAAAAGCTCACTAGTACTCAATGCCCAGCGACAGAAGAAAACACGTTCAAACGCAGTCTGGCTAAAGTGTTGCCACAATCCCCGAGACAACCGTGTGGAACACATAAAAGTCCAGCCTTATGTGTCTCAAGGGCAACCAAATAAAAGCTCTCCGCTACACATTGAGCGATACAAGAAAACAGTTTCAAACGCGCTCTGGATTCATTTAACATTGTTAGCTTGTTATCTACCGTACAGCGTAGTTTCGGGAATGAAGGCAATAACTGGAGACACTTTGAACATATCCGTGGGGTTCACTGCGACTTTAATCTTCTTCAATTCATCGCTGAACCCTGCACTCTATTTGTGGCGAATCAGGGAAGTGAGACAGGCCGTCAAAGAAACGATCCGGCAATATTGTGGTTTGTCCAGTGAAGCTTAGAGAAACGTTAAAATAAATTTTCGTGAAGGATCACATTGTAAAAATGAATCGAAGAAAAAGACTGACGCCCGAAATGTCAAGTTTCCTAATTCACTATGACAGTAAAATCAGTCACCTTCAAGTTGTAAATAGACAAAGGGCTTTAAAAACTAAAAAAACGACAAGAGAAATCACTCACTTACGGTTACTTTGGCCTGTTGCTCCTTCAGGCTCTACGGTTCATTGACGTAAAATAGTTTTTCGCCTGTACAAGTGTTCTAAACATATTTTGCCGTTCGGTTACCTCAGTAGATAGTTTCGTCAACTTGAATCGCGCGTAACGCACTTTAAATAATATATTGATTTAGCCAAGACTAAGCCTACGTACAACAACAACAACAACATATAACAGAATTTAGCAGTTTAATCACCGCTTTTATTGTTTGATACAACATCATCATCATCATCGCTTTATCCTGTTGGAACTGTTATTCACCTTTTTTTCAATCAATTTACTTGATATTGAAAGAGTTAGTTCGTAGAAAGGTTTCAGCAAACTTTATTCCTGGATTCTTGCATCCTAAACGATAAAACTACATTCAAATACTTTGTAAATTGTTGTCGAATCCGGTCGTCATTCATATGCTTTGCCTAAACTTCTCTTTCATTTTTAGCCATGACTCACTTGGGGTATTGGCCGGACATAAACATAGAGTACTAAATAGGACTTCAAAACGCGAATGAAAGCCCACTCTTTTTATTTTTCTTTATGCCGACAAACGGGGAAGTATACGTTTTGTGGCTCACAGTTGACTGAACTACAGAGTAACGAAGAGCCCCCAACTTAGTCTTTGGTCTAACAAGTCAAGATCAATTAGAACATATTTAAGTTAACCGGTGAAAGCTTAACTAAAACGAAAGTACATCCAAGACAATTTTCTTCTGGCAGAGCACAACTGGGGCGATATCCGAAGGAATTATACCGTGCAAGCTACATGGAACATCATTCCACTGTCCTGGTTGAAAAGGCCACCATCGTTTTTCTCCAATCTTGTGGACACAATTTTCTCCTCCGTGTGCTGCCGAGTCGTTTGGTTCACCATTGCCCCATGCTGTGTAACCCGAGAGAGGAGTGTCGTCTACCCAGTAGAACTGTTGATCTTTCTTGCGGTGAAGTCCTAACCATACTCCGTAGTGTGTGACTGTTTTCTGCTTGCGAAGAAGATCATAGACAAACTGATTTTCGCTAGCTGTTGTGATTTTGCCGAGATCTCCACCTAGCCTTTGGCACATCGCTCGAGCTTTCCTCCACTTTGGGGTTGGGGTATCGATAATGTGGAAACACGAGTCTCCATGATGAGCCCAGCCATTTGGACATACCTGGTCTGTTTAAAAAATTGGAAAAGATGTGATTAACTACAAGACAGCAAAATAGCGTTAAGTTTATTGTCCCCGTCACCTGCAAAGCTAGCGGGGTCCCATGCGAATTGACTGACTGCCAAATTGGACTCGGTCTACAGCCTTGTCCAATTCTGGTAGTCCTGGGAATTTTTTCTTAGAATTATTTTTTAGTTTCAAATTGGACTGCATGTAATCCCGTTACATACAAAAATACGTATATTGTCTCACACGAAATAGTAAGCTGCCACACCCCCAAACACATTTGAGCTACCTGGGCTGTGTACATCCGCCCCCTCCCCTCAAAAATAATCGTTATATCTGGGGGGAGGGGGCGGATTTACGCAGGCTAACGTGAACGGAGGCTTTCTCCCAAAACCGTCATAATGTTATGTTTTGTTGTCCTCAAAATGCGAATTTCGTTATCTAACAAAGTCACGTCCCTATTTTGACTATCGAACAAAGAAAACTATGAGATGATAAATGAAAACGTTTGCGAAATACTTGTAAAATATTTTCATCTCACTAAAACGTGCCTCGATAGAACAAGCAATTTATTGATTATAGTATTTCGTGCTAGTTTTGTTATTAACATTAACGTACCTGTTAAAGGGTCTTCAGTTGGATCGACGGTAGCCTTTGACGCCTGATTGTGGTGCAAAAGAAGAAAATGAAAGTAAGAAAAAGTTTTTTTGCTTTTAGTTGTGTAATTGCTTTGGTGACAATGCTGTGGGACGGCCTTGCTATCCTCAAAAGTGATCGACCAGCTTAATTCAAATTTCTTCCCGCAATCGACACATTCATCATGAGGTATACTCAACGAAAGACGTTCAAGGAGTGCTCGCTATTTTTTGTTTAACGGAGATTTCATGCAATGAAATCGGAGATATCTGCGCAAAGGCTCAACAACATCCGGGGAAGCCTTCATTATCGATAAGCAATGGACAATTTACGAATCATTTAAGGAATAGAACTCAGAATATTTCTACTTGTGTTCCTTTAACTTGATAGAAACAAGCAGAAAGTGTTTTTTACTTTGGTCAGAAAACAGCTCGAGAGGAGGGCAAATCACTCTCGATCGGTACATTTATCAAAATGTAAATTCTCTTCACTTGGACCGTCATTACGTCAACAGATTGCTATAATAGGTCCTCCTCAACCTCATTCTCAGGGTCCTCTTTTTATCTCGAGGGAGGGGACCCTGGGAACGAGGTTGGGTCCGCCTCTCTTTTGAGTTATAGAAGTAGGTACTTCAGTGTGTAACTTCTTACAGAGAGTTTCCTAATAAATAATTAATAATTAAACTCGCTTACATTTATGACTGCCTGCACTTCTAGATTCAGCGATCTAAGCTATGTCTCTGCCATTGAAATAACCTGAAAGAAATGTTCTTTTTGTCAGTTCCTGCAGTGGTTGCCAGTTCGTTCTTCGTTATATGTGAAGAGCGAACCATAGCTTTTTTTTACAAAACGCTGTACGTAGAAATACGAACTCAGTCAGTAAGTAAATAATAAACCTGGTTTTCACAAGCAACGCATTAACAGACTAGACCTGAAAACTGCAAGTGGGTAGGACCCCGAGGCAGATCAGAATGTTTTTGTTACGGCTGTGCATTTTAGCTAGTGTTTCGCCGATAGGTTTGCCATTGTTTTAAAAAATAAACAACGATAAGATTTTATCAAACCTGTGGGTTGCAATAGGATGCTGAGCCTTCATCATTTTCTTCCTAAAAACAATAAGATGGCATTAAATAAAGATTTACTCAATGTTTTTATCATCATCATCAGTATCTGCTACTTAAATAGACAAGGCATAAGGCTGCTTAAAACATGAAACATACTACTGCTACGCGAAGAAAGAGTGAATGAATGAAAGAAAGGATTAACAAATGAAGAAATGAATGAACGAACAAACAAACGAATGCCTGAACGAACAAATGAAAGAAAGAACGGACGAAAGAACGAACGAAAGAACGAACGAACGAACGAACAAACGAACGAAGGAAAGAACAAATGAACAAAAGAAGGAACGAAAGAACGAAAGAACGAACGAACGAACGAACGAACGAAAGAACGAACCAAAGAACGAACGAACGAAAGAACGAATGAATAACCTTAAGAGCCAGTGCCCATAACTATGGACCAAACAACGGCACAAGTCGAAAAATCGATTTTGCTCATTTTTTGCCCATAGATTGGCCCTAGCTAGTAAACAAACGGAGCATAGTTAGTTTCTGCTAATGCAGCTTTTTTGGGGAGAAATTTGCGAAAAACGATTTTTTTCCGATTGGGCTCAAAAGCTACTTCCGGTTTTGCTGAATTTTCCGAATATTTGATTGCTTCGCGCTCCGCAGAACAGCTACTTGAGAATCTTTCAATGGTCTTTACATTCAGCTCAGGTCGTCATGGTATGACTGAGTGAAAAATAAAATAAATCGAGGTTTCGTTTGACCCCGAAACGAGATCGAACACAAACGCAAAATATTACGATGTGTTTCAAACGAATTATAGCACTAAAATATCGCCATATTTTTCTATGGGCTATAACTTTAAATGCCATAAAAACACTTTATACAGGTTAACTTTACACCCACCTGTTTGAAAATCAAAAAATATCCCTGGGCAAATGGTTTTAAGTCGCCCGCCTTGGCCTGTGCTTCTCATAAATTTTTCCCTGTACCGCCGTGAGAATGTAAACAATTGCGTGACGCTGGCGATAACCCTGAATACATAATTCGTTTCCAACAAACCGCAGATACATATAGTTGATTGTGCGCGAATGTTTCTGTTTCAAACAACTGAAATGCTCAATGCTTTTTTTTCTTTTTTTCTTCAGTCTTAAAACTTAAGGTTAGCGTTAGGCTAAACCCTAAACTGTTTTGGCGGCCAACCTATTTTTGGCTAATTGCTTAATCAAATTATATATATATTTCATTGAAATTCGCTCCTCTGTGACCGACCTGGTCAAAAGTGTTGGGACAGTTACGGCAGATGACTTCACAGGCAGCCTCTTTTAAGACCAAAACCTCGCAAGCCCGCCTACCCCTCCCCTCCCCCTGTCAGTGTTGATAAAAATCTTGAAGAAAAAAATCCTTGACAATAGCTTCAGAATAGCCACGTTTTAAGAATTGTTCGCCTCCTAGAACAGTATTCTCGAACTAAAGAGACGATAAGATAGATATTCACGTCTTATTCCAATAACAGCGATTTTTCAGCCATCGCGTTTGGTTCCAACACAACTGTCTAACCACTTTCTATTGTCCCTTTTTCCTTTTTTCCCACATCCGATCTAGTCTTCAGAATAGCTTCATTTTCGAGCAACCTTGCTAGGGGAGAGGGGGAGTCAATTGTACTTGCTTCTATTCATCTTTTGTTCTAAAACGTTAAGGAAGTAGTTGAGATCGTTGGTTTTAGCGCGCAAAAAGGGGAGGTGTCCCAACAACTTATGGCCAGGATTGTAGGTTTACACAAGAGGAAATTGTTCCGGATTCGTGATAAATCCGGAACGTTTTAGTGCCGGATTCATTTTGCCGTTTACACAAAAGTGGACGAATCCGAAATAAAAACTCCCCGGTTTGGTCGTGTCTCCGGAGATTTTGAATCCGGAATTTAAAGTGGGAACTTTGAAACCGAAAACTTTTGAATTCGGAGAGTTTTGTCGTGTGAACGATTTTCTCTCGAATCTGGATATTTTTCCGCCTGTGATCTTTTGAGTTTGCGGTGGAACGAAAATGGCGGATTACACAATCCAGTCGTAGTCGAGTCGTAGGCACATTGACGACCATTTGATGGCGGTCGCTGGGTGATTGCCTCGTGCTGTTTCAGGTGTAGGTAATCACTTTTATAATGGGTAATACCAGGAGCCATAATCGGGGACGGAGACCGTAAGCGCGCGCCATTTCTAGTATTGCGGTTGTCCCCATGATATGGGACAATAATTCTATTTTTAGAACAAATTGCGCCATCGCCTGAGGCACACGCGCGTACATGCTGCGAGGATTTTTGCGGATGTCGCGCGGGGGGAATGGCGTCCGAAATTCCCGAAATTTTGTCATGTTTTTGGCCCACAACTCAACGCGTTTTGGTCTGTTGGAATTTTGCTTAAGTATTTTCGTCGTAAGCTGCTCCAGTTTGAGTGAAGTAAGGCAGTATCGAATTTAGGTATGTTCCGCTTTAAGCTTAGATATGGTATCGCTGACCAAGTTGTGTTCCGACGGATGCTTCTTTTACATGAGCTGTACATTACTCCACTCTAAGTTTCACATATGTTGAAGATTAACAGCTCTTCGAAACCACAGCAAAAAACTAGTTGTATGTTTGGATATAGCAGCGTTTCCGGACTTCAAAGTTTCCCTCCTCTTGCCACAGGCTTGCGAGGATTTCGCCAGAGTCTATCTCGACCGAAAAGTAAAACAAAAAAAAGTAATTGCAAGTTTGAGTTTCGCCTGAATTGTAAGCAACGCTTCATGTTTTATCAAGGTCCAATAAGCGACAATAAAGTTTATGTCTGTAGATGCTGCTCAGTTTTGTTTGTGTAAAAATAATTGTCTATTGTCGATGAATAAGAGCGCCCGCCGATGCGTGTTTTGTACAGTCAGTAAAACATGACAAATTGGACTTCCCACTTTTGTGAAAACGTACATCGAACTCATATAATATCTCTAGTTTTTAAATATGTTTAAGGTTGATAAATGTTTGAGAACATATTAAAAGCTTAGCTGAAAATATGTGAACACAGCAGAAACAATCAGCAAAATTACGACGACGCTTTCTTTAATCAACTCGAATAACCATTTTGATTTTTTTTTGGTTGAGTTATCAATTTTCCTTGTTTCTTTTATTTTCGCCGCGTAAAATTTCACTATGTCAAAGAAACACACATGATATTAGTGGCCTTTTGGCGTTCGTGAAAACTGTTGCAGCGTCTCGGCACAAAAGACCACGAAATAAATCTTTGTCAAGGTTTGTTGACAATTGAAAACAACGACTCGGACTTGAAAGAGCGCGCGCTGCACAATGCAAATGAGCTACTGAATGTACGCGTCAGACTTTCCTTTCAAAAACTTTTGCAAACTCGCCAAACAAACAGAAACCATAAGAAACTATCAAAAACAGGGTTTGGTTATGATTAAGCATTTTTGGGGAAACTCACAAATAAACTCGATACCAGAGTAAAGAGTTTTCTTACATAACTTTTCTTCACAGAACAAACGAAAAACTGACGCGTACAACTAGCGCGAGCAGATATTATTAATTCACAGCGCGAAAAAAAAAAAAAAAACTCACCTTTTCCATTAGCTCAGAGTATAAAACTACATTTAAGAGTCCTGGTTCTTATTCCCTGCCTTATTCCCTGCCATCGCTGTGAAAAAATCTGCAAGAGAATCTCGCAGCTCTCACCATTTGATCACTCAACGTGACAACATCCGCGCGAGAGCCCCCGACACGTGCGCGGATCCGCGCGGATATATGACGTCAGGATGGCGCAATTTGTTCTAAAAACACAGGGAGCCCTCGCATCCGTTTAGAGCATGAATAAAAGATGAACCTACCTTTATCGCGCGTGTTTTGTGTTTTGTGGCGGCCATTTTGAATTTTTAATACGCGCGCGGTATGCTAGTGCGAGGTCTGGAACCGAAATTACGGAAAATCGATCGGAGCCTGCTCGGAGCTCTAAGTAAATGACAAGGGATGAAACTGAAATGATAGCGTTCTAAATTTGCATTAGTTCGAGGAGAAATTTACTTCGTAATTTAACGAAAATTACTCTGTGGGAAGAAGAAGCATTAAACTAAATATATCTACGCTCATTTAGTCCAAACATCTAGAAGGTCTGCGATATTTTGGCGTTGTTTTAAACAACTCGCTTTCGCACTATGTTTCTGCCAGTTGGGGGTCACGGAAGTGAGAAATGCGAAACGTTGATTGACAGAATCGAAGCGGAAGTGATAGTGTCGCTTGTTCTGATTGGTCAGTTCTAATTCCGGAAGTTGGATGATTTTATTCCGGAAATAGAATGCTGCCACAAGGCCAGGGCCAGATATTCCCGATTTATGACGCCACACTGGCGGGAAGAGTTCGAAAGAGTTCTCATTTATTTGGAAGAATTCAGGAATTTCATGATTGTTATGTTAGGAAATTTCTTCCACCTGACAACATGAGGTAAGTATTAATAGTAGGAGAAGATTTTGCCAATGTCAATCAACTCTAAGGTAATTTTGTGATTTGAGACGGCGAGATTCACGTTAATTGGCGACCTTTTCGGTACTGCGATTCAGAACAGCTTAAAAATTATGTTGCTGTTCGTTTGCCTCTAGCGGTTTGACTGACTGTCAAAGGAAAGTGCTGGATGTCGTTTTGGCTGGCCACAATACTTTTATTGCTGGGGCCGCCGGTAGTGGGAAGTCCTTCCTCATGAAGCAAATTTGTGAGCGTACAGAGAAAACGGTTTGCGTAACAAGCACGACTGGACGTGCAGCGAAGGTTTTAAAAAACAAAGCCAAAACAATCCATTCATTTGCGGGAATTGGTGACTGCCACGAACCTAAAGAGGTATGTTGTGTGTTTCATGTTTATCTGGCTGCTTTTGTGTGTGTGTGTGTGTGTGTGTGTGTGTGTGTGTGTGTGTGTGTGTGTGTGTGTGTGTGTGTGTTGGTTTCAGAGAAATAACTGATATGTTTGAATATATGGGTGCACGCTGCTGGTACACGAACGTAACAATGCAATGCAGGAAATTCGTATTATTGTAGAATTTCAACAATTTTTTTATGAAGTATAATCGGTGAAAAGAGCCTGGTAAACTGTCCTGATCAAAAGGCTAGACTGAAATCCTACTGTGTGTTTATGCTGAAAAACAGCGCGTCGCTTTTAATTGTTTGTGTGCGGCTGTTATAGTTGGGGTCACTTTTGCATTTGCTGCAAAATTATTCCTTAATTTCGTTATGTCATTGAAGCACAATATCTAAAGTTAAATTGATCACAAATTATCCGGCTGAATATGGGCTCTGAAAACAGATCATTGAAACAGTTGAAGTTAAGGAGGAATCTTAAGCCGGTCTGTCGGCTTTCCCAATGATCAAACATTTTCATACAATGTGCACGTCATGATGGATGAAACCCGCTAAACCATCAAAGCTTCTTTTTTGCAATACACATTTAGTGTAGAATTTTTAACTCAAACATTTTCATTCAGCTTCTTGCTTTAGTGACTTCATATTCCATTTTTCCTTGGATTAACTAGATTGGGCCGACTTTTCCGTGCAATTTTCTTGTACTGGAGTAAATCCGAATCATTTTTTTTTTCACTGTACCGCGCGCCAAATCATCTGACATGAAATGGCTCTTTATTCCACTCTACTCTTAGTCCGATTTCTATTTAAATGCTTGTGAAGCCATAAAACGTAGCCAGTCCAAATTACGATATGTCGATTTAAATCTGTTAGGTGATTCACGAGTGCTATAAACATGTACATGTAGATCTCAAACACAACCCTCTTTTTACGCTGAATACTAAGCCGTGACCTGAGGTCAAGGTCACCGCGGCCGTAGAACATACAAGGTCAACTAATATTTATGACCAGGAGTCCAAATTGTTTTAATTTTAATTTTTGTAAATCAAAACAACTTTGCCATTAAAAACCACGATATGCCGATTGAGAAGTGCTAAGCTACCTGTGGATCTCACATCTCTCTTTGTTAACACTGGGCATGGAATACAAAGCGCTCTGGAGGAAAAGCCACGAGTTCGCGACATCATGCCTTGGTCACATTTAATGTTCGAGGCAAACCACAGCGTCTTAGTAGATCTTCACCGGAAAAGGCACTGCTTTTTTCAAAATACTTTTAGTTCACCATGTTCAGAAGTAGAGAGAGCTCCTAGATGTCGGTTCCACGGAAATTCGTTTACGTGACAATTCCTGCGTTACAGTGTTGTCATCGGCTCTCGCTGCCGAAAATAGACTGTAAGCAGTCTCTGTTGTTTTCCTAGAGTGACACCATGAATAGTAGAAGACGCGACATCGCAGACAAGGGGATAATTATTCTTCTTTAGCCCAAGATAGACACGAGTAGCTGGCTTCCCTCGTTCAGTTCTTCGTTTGGTTTTCGTGACATTTGGGAAGATCTTTCTAATTACACGACCAAATGCACTCGCATCTACTGGCTTCAAATCCGGGCAGTTTTCTTTCGCCTGCCAACCATTCGCCAAATATCTTTCGTACAACTCCGCACAGGGCACATAATTTCTTTCATTCGCCTCACTGTAGTTTTCAACCAGCCTAGTTTAAGTCGAGAAAAAATTTTTTCACTACCTGACTGACGCGTACACCATCGATCTTCATTAAAATTCGAGTAGCGAACTAAGCCTCTTGAACTTTTGTACTCACCATTCCGTTATTTTAAGTTTGTTTCTCGACTCAATGTTGATTCCTTCACATTCCACAGCGCTGGCTGAATTATTTTTCAAAACATTTGCAACATTAAGAGGAGGCCATTGGTCCGCCATATTGCAACACTTTGAACGCACGTCACGAAACCCGCATTTTGACTTCCGGTCTCTCTTTCACATCCTATTTCCGTTCCCCCCAACTGGCAGAGACATACGACGAAAGCTAGTCAGAAGTTTCATCCCTTGTCACTTTATTATCCTCGGTGAGCGATCGGCTACCCCCGAGAATTTGCGAATTTTCCCGCCCGTCCCAGACTTCCGTAATTTCGGCTCCAGACCTCGCACTAGCACACCGCGCGCGTATTAAAAATTCAAAATGGCCGCCACAAAACACAAAACACGCGCGATAAAGGTAGGTTCATCTTTTATTCATGTTCTAAACGGATGTGAGGGCTCCCTGTGCTAAAAATAGAAAAATTGTCCCATATCATAGGTGCGCGCGGGTCCCAAGACTTACGGTCTCCGTCCCCGATTATGGCTCCTGGTAATACCATACTCCTCAGAAACCCAATTTATACTTTACTGCGAAGATGACGACGATGGCACGATCGAAAACCTCGACGGTTTTCGACCCTAAACCCTAAATAAATACCTGGAGGGACCTGACATGATGGACAACTGTACCGTGGTCAGCGAGTTGAGAGAAAACTTCAGACTGTCTCAACCTACCCCTAGCCTTATTTTCGGAGGCATTTTGTTTCTCGTTGTCGAGGCAACAAACTGCTTGTTAACCATTCCATCATGAATGTTCCCGGAGTTATCGTCGTGTATAAACGGTTAAGAATCCGAATATCCTTTCACTGTAAACCCCTACTAATCCGAATACTCTAAAACTGATGAATCTGGGAACTCCTTTAGTGTAAACCTAGTCCTAGATCGTCTACTGTAATGTTTATTTGTCTACCAGTGTTATGATCTGCAAATTTCAGTTAATTGATCAAACAACCAAAGTAGAAAAGATGGATTTTTCTCCCAGTATGATTGAAACTTAAACGCAATTTCTTCCTCGGGTAATTCAATTCAAGAAATTCCGGGTTTTCTAGCTGAGTTTGAGCATATTGTGTAGGTACAAATTTTCTACACAGCTAGAAGAGCTGAGATGCCGTCACGCAGTTAGTAGTTTATAGAAAGTATGGTATTTCTACTTGACTTTATTTGTCAGTCAATGATTCAATTGCCATACTAAACCATAGAGGATTGGTTACGTGTATCTCTAAAACTGCCACCGTATTGTAAGTTACCAATGAAATCAATAGAATAAACAAGTGTTAAAATCATTTCCTGGAGTACTGTAGTAACGTTCTTTATCACGGATGTCGTGGGTGTTACAATGCAAATGAAAAAACATATATATTTATACTAACTTAAACAAAAAACAAAAAAAAAAAAACATTTTCCATTATTTTATCCACACAACGTTTCAAAAATTGCTTTCATCGGATTGCTGGAAACGAATATTTTACTCGAGAGTGGCTGTCCGCGTCACGCAATTGCTTACATTCCAACGCCGGATTTTGGGCAAAATCTATGAGAAACACAGGCCAAGGCGGGCGACTTGAAACCATTTGCCCAGAGATATTTTTTGATATCCTAACAGGTGGGTGTATATTTAACCCGTAGAAAGTGTTTTTATGGTATTTAAAGTTATAGCCCATAGAAAAATATGGCGATGTTTTTATGCAATAATTCTCTTGCGACATACAGTAAAATTTTGCGTGTCAGTTTTATCTCTTTTCGGGCTCAAAACTAACTTTGATTTATTTTATTTTTCGCTCACTCATACCACGAAGACCTGAACTGAATATAAAATCCATTGAAAGATTCTCAAGTAGTTGTTCTGCGGAGCGCGAAGCAATCAAATATTCGGAAAATTCAGCAAAACCGGAAGTAGATTTTGAGCCCAGTCGGGTCGAAATCGTTTTTGGCGTATTTCTACCAAAGAATGCTGTATTAGCAGAAACTAACCATGGTCCGTTTCTATTCTTACTAAGACCTATCTATGGACAAAATACAAGCGAAATCAATTTTTCGACTTGTGCCATTGATAGGTGATTTAGGTCCATTTTTATAGGCATTCACTCTTAATTGCTTCCTGTCATTTTCAAAATGCCGCACCTTGGTAATTTATTTTAGGATTAGTATTTTAGTTTCAATAATGGTATAAGCTATCCCGTAAAATACGTTGAGGGTTTATGAATGTTTTCAGACTAATTGAAAAGTATACCTGAGACGGGATGTTGCCAGAGGCGGAGCCAGATCCCTCCATTTCATTCTAGAAAGAGAAATGAAATTTTTTTAATATTTGTCAATTTTCTCTATTCGTCATTTTTAACCCTTTTAAAATTTCGCTAAAATCTTCGCTAGATTATGTGTAAACCAAAACCCGGCATTGACGTTCATTACTTTTTATTGGATTTCTGCTTACATTTGTGAGAGTTTCCAATGTTTGAGTGACGTCTATAAGCCTCGACTTCATCTCTGTTAGCTCCTAGAAGGCAGGTATATTTGTGAGACAGTATCACTGAGAAACAGATACAAATAGCTACTGACATGCGGATAAGAATATTTTGATCATTGTGTTTAAGCGTTCATTTTTTTAGTGTTAGCGACTAAACAAATGATCAGACTTCGAGTGAGGTAAGGCTAAAGTCTGCCTCGGACCTAGTGACCCATATGGCCGAAGCTTATCCCGGCTTCTGTAGCACTTAGCAACTAGGAGTATTTCTGCTCTCCCCTGGATGGGATGCTAATCCATCGCAGGGCTACCCCCAGCATTAAGTTCCCCGGTACCCATTTATAAACTTGTGTGGAGAGACGCACTGTGAGAGTAAATTGTCTTACACAAGAACACAACAAAATGTCAGCGGCCAGGGCTCGAACCCAGTATACCGCTAGATCAGGAGTCCAGCGCGCTAACCATGAGGCCAATGCGGCCTCCATTTTGAGTAAGTCATTCGGTAAATCATATACATACCTGCGTGCTGTAAATGCCAGACCCGAGTTCGTCTTCTTCAACCTAAAAAATCGTGTTGAAATATAATCAAGCCGGTCACAGAAATTAAAGCACACCATGCATGAGTCGGTACACTTACAAACTAAACTAAAACATATCTGTGTGTTGTTATATGCAGCCTGTAACCCCGGCTCCTTCTCTTCCTAAAATGGTTAGTTGAAATTCAATTACGATTTGAAGTAGCTTATTTTGTCATTTTTTTGCTCAATACCTTGGCTGTATTTCTAAGAGCTTGAAATCCTGGCAGCAGACATTTTGAGTACAACATTGATTTGCGAGAAACCTGCTGTTGTTCTCCGTGCTTCAAGAGAGCGGAACTGTAAGCACAGATCAGTTTACCTAATAAAAAAGACAATCTTGTGATCCTTACTTTTATGAGTATTTCCATTTCCTGAGTGAGTTCGTTAACCTTCGACTTGAATTTTGTCAGCATCTAGAAGAAAAATGCTTTGTTAGTTTATCAACTGGCACGGAAAAAATTGTCTGCGGTAAAAATAAAAATATAAAAAAACAAAAATAAAACAAGAAGATGGTTTTTCGCATGGCTTCTATTTCTCACCAACAACGCAAGGAAACCTAAAACAGGAGATTCCACTTCAACGCTGGGAGTTCTTTACTTATCACAATTAAATTTTAAGTTTTTAGTTTTTCCACTGTTCATTTTCGATTAACAAGATATATCAAACACTCAAGCCAGTGTTTCACTCAGACATTTGTACAAACACCTTTAAATTTGTTAAAAGCACGACGCTCACTCTCTTCTCTGTGTTCGCAAATGTGATGAAACACAGTCTCTCGTTTTTATGCATCACTGCATCACCAGAAGCACAGTGAGGGGCAAAAAAAATGTGGATTTAATTTGTTTATTGTACCAATGCCTTCGGTTTACTGATAGTTCTTATAGTTACAAACCTCAGCGCAAGCAGATGCCTTATTTCCGTCGTGCTCCTCAGGCTGCGGGAGTTAAAGAATAAATCAATCAGAAAAATTTTGTAAACTTGGAAAAGCCGCAAACGGATTTAGGCTAGCCGGGTTTGAATAATGTAAACTTATCGAAGATATAAAAAGTTTAAAACGGTGCTTTAAAACTCAAGAATTTGAGTTTTTTTTTGTCTCTCAGTAAACTAAGAAGTCTGGTAGTCTAGGCAGATCGAATTAAGCTTAGTGAAATACGGGCGTGAAATGTTTTTCAGCGTTGTAACTTTTCAGTGAGGTTTTTTAATCTTTAATCTTTAATACAAATTCCAAATTACATTACATTGAACAAGTCAATCCAATGAGGACAGCTTAAAACAGAATACAAGATTCCTTCATATAAGCCGCCTTACTGTATCATTGAATGGTTGTATACCTGGTTAAAAAGTACTCTAAACTCATATTAAAAAATAAAATAATCACGATAAAAAATTAGCACTGAACTTATCGTAAAAATAAGCAAACAATTTATTGGGGAAGACTGACAAGGTGTTAGACTCCCTGATGTTAAGAGGTAGTTCATTCTATGAGCGACAAACCCGTATAAAATATGAGTTCTTAAAAGATTCTGTGCGACTAAACGGGACATTGAGTGTTAGATAATCAGTCTTTCTCAAAGGCTTGTTGCAAGTTCAAAACGATACAAAGTCCAAAATATCTAAATTATACATATTCTTAAAACATTTTGTTTACATTTTTGGTCCTTCTTTTAAAAAACAGTCGCCCCCTTAAGGAGAGAGAAATCCAGGCGCTAAATTTTGCTTGGACCTCCCATTGGGGCGGGATAATTAACTAGTAAAAATTTTGCAAACGTACAAAGGTCTCAACTGGAAATCCAACTCAAATGATTACACCGATTTGGCAAAGATTATGAAAACTGGTGACACAAAACTGCTTGCAGGAAGACGCCATGTACTATTGTACCTACGGTTCCGTTGAAATTGATAGTCCTTATTACTAACCATTCCAAATTGGCAAACTATGACTTTCTCATATGCATTTTCCTCCTCAGCCTGCGAGAGTTAACGAAAAAAATCAAAACAAATAAGGAACCTCGAGGAAACTGCAGAAGATCTAGGCTAGCCGAGTTTGAATGATGTAAACTTGCCAGATATCGAAAGTTTTTAAAACTCGAGAAATTAACTTTTTCCCTCTGTGTACACTAAGAAATCTGTTGATCTGGGCAAAATTAAGTTATCCGGAAAATTGTATCGAAGTATTATAATTTTTCAGTTAAACTTTCTGTTTATATTTTCGGTCCTTGCTTTATGAAGTCGATCACGATAAGTCTCTATCTTCCCAAAACTTACACAGTAGAAAACTCTGTTCAACTTAACAGCAATCGGCCCCTAAAGGAGTGAGAAATGCCGGCGCCTAATTTTGCCAGCTCGGATTTCCCGTTGGGAATAATGAACTAATAAAAATATTGCAAACTTACAACTGGAAATCCAACTCCATTGATTATACATTCAGCAAAGATTATGAAAGCAATGATGAGACAAAACTGCATCCAGGAAGACGCCATAATTTCCAGCTACGCCAGCAACCTGAAACGTCGATACCGGAAAAAATAATTTAAGAAACTATGAAATTCCACATTATGTACCTCATAAACATTTGCTTTAAATTGTTCCTTCTTTCTAGAGGGAACGCGACGGAATAGACAGGCACAAATTTGCCCGTTTAGTTGTTAATGATCATTTACCGGAAGCCCGTCGTTCGGAGAAAGGTTTCGCAATGGGATATATACAAAACCAGGAATAACGGTACTGTATAAAGAGAAGGACAACAAACAGTGAGAGTAAATTGCACAAAGAGTTCGCCTTCAATTAGCCTGCATGTGTACAGCAGCCGCATGCTTTCCTCAGGAAAGCCCAAGCCAAGAGCTTTGCTTAAAATTATATTTCGAAAGCCTACGTTACTTTAAGTAAATACATAAATGAATTAATAAAAATAAATAAATAAATAAATAAATAAATAAATAAATAAATAAACAAATAGAGGATTTGTAGTAAAAAGATATATTGGGAACGCAATAGGAACCGCGGTTTGGAAGCGCGCACTGTGGTAAAGACAGGCGAAATCACAGCATAATTTCGACACAGTATCTTTTAGACCTAAGGACGAAGAACTATCTTATATAAAATCGAATCACTGAGTTGAGGCAGAACGGAACCTTCTGTTTTCGCGCTGAAACAAGGTGCTCACAGGGGCTGATTCATGGGGTTGTTGGAACTGACGTTTGTCAATATTCGAGAATCAAGCATGAAATTATTCGAAGCGGCTTTTATATTTCTTGCTTTGGAAATAATTTTCTGAGCAGCAATGATTATTTTTTACTTGATACTAAAGTAGTCCGGGATACACCACTTAATAACGGAAATTGTTTATCATTTGGTCTGAAGTTCGATTTCCCCTCAATTTCCTTCGTTCAGTTCGCGATCAAGCTACGACCAGTAAACACTCGGGTTTCAAAATATAAACTAGAAACTGCAGACGTTTGAATTGTTATTTTATGCTTATGTAGAAAGTCAAACGACAAAGTAAAATGTAACTGTAAATAGTATAAAACAAGACGTTTTAACCGAACTGTGTGCGAACAAATACATACCAAAAAAGTGCACTGTATGTTCTAAGTTGCGCTGGGTTCCCGTTGCTTTCAGTTCGAGCTATCTCTGAAAGAAACTAATTGATACTGACTAAACATGGGGAAGATCTCCGTTTATTGCTTTGAAAAGCCGGAAAAAATTCCATCACGTAAAACTGTGACGGGTGTTATTCGCATCTCAGATCAAATTTAACTGATGCTAATAAAATTCCGATGCTCTCCGCCCTCGGGTTAGACGCCTGTCAGGCAAGATTACGTGATGTAGTTACGGAGAAGCTCAAAGTAATCCTCGAAAAATAAAAAATAAAAAAATAATGAGCTTGATTGCAGAGGATGATAACTGAAAGGCAAATTGCAAGAGTCATAGCTCAGGCATGTTTTGTTTCTGCCAGCGGGTCAAATGCTATTAATTAAATGCTGTTGGAGAGGAAAATTTCAGCAGCCATATAAGTCAGAGTGGGGGCCGAAAGATAACGCAATTTATTTACTCTCTTATCAATTGGAAACGGTAGATAAGAAACTCATTTTCCGCAGAGGAAGTCTTGAGACCGTCGTGCAAGATTTTGGAACTTCCTTAGGAAGTTACGAACTAATATTAGTGTTGGTTTTCCGGGTGTTTTCCATGTCATCGAAGATCTTACCCCGTTGCCCGGCTGTTAATTCACTTCATCAGGAAATATCGCCTTCCTAGTGACGTGATAAGCCCTTATCCGTGTAATTTGCGAAGTTGTTGTTTTGTATAATCGTGTTAATTGCCCTTAAGACGTCACTGCGAAAGTGATATTTTCCAATTAACATTAACCGAGTGATGAAGCGAACTAATGACGCTGATAGAAAACTTCCTGCGTTGACAACTGGCAAAGATAAGCAAAGGTAAACACAAAAATAGTACAGAACAGAAGCATATCGCTTGATATTCTGCGTGTAAAAGATACCTCTGAGAAGTGACCTTAAAAAAATATCCAAAGGGAGATAGCTGCTGTGCCTAGAACTTCTAAGTCAGAACGAATAAAAAATGTGTGCTACGAGAATCAAACTAGTGTTGTATTTCCCTACAGTCTGCCACACGGCACGCGAACATTTAAGTTGCACGTCAATTTTACTCAGCCAACTACATAAATTGTGGTTATGCTGCTCTATTTATAGTTTTGGATGAACAGACAAGATTGCTCGGTTTATCTGTATTGTAATGTCATCCTTTCCGCTAGCCGTAACAAAATGTCTTTTCACATATGCATTCGCCGGAGTATTAAATGTAACTTGACTGCGAAAACAGACGGACTGTGAATACGGCGGCGAGTGGGCGTCATTCACTCAACAAAGGAAAAGAAAATGTGACGAAAATGTTGGATAATATAAATCTGACATGGAACAACCTAGAGGATTTGATGAGCGACAAAATGTTTATACAGACGGAATCTGATTTGTTCAACTCCCTCATCGGCCTTTCTGATTGCAAACCCTCTCAGTTCTTTGCCTTTGCCCATATAACGTCTTTGAATACAGGAGCACAATGCTATCGCAGCACCCACAGGACTGTTAATAAGATAATTTTTGGCAAACGAGAAGGGGGAGGGGGTAATCATGGCCGGGAAATTGTTTACCAGACAGATGAGCTGATAGCCGGAAGGGTTGTAACTGAGGGGGAGGGGGTTGAGCAGCTTATTGTCAGCAATTTGCGGTATACCATTCCTACGAGAATGTTTCTGCGGTATACTCCATGACTCATGAGTTTTATGGCTGACACGAAAAAAGAAGTAACGACTGCTAGTTTGCGCTGGACGTGTTCGTAGGATGGATAACGTTTGGTAGGAAAGTACGCCACGAAATTGAAGACACGACAGGTGTCAGATATTTGTTTTCAGGGAAGTGAGGGGTGATTCGTCTAAGACATTGATGTAGGGAAGCCAAACTTTAAACCCTCTTTTTAGTTGATTTTCCTAATTTAATTCCTCATGGAGTTTTTGGTTCGCTTATAAATATTAGTCATGTCATTTTGAGTCTTTTGGCCGGGTAGAGAATTACCTTAAAATTGAATGAAACCTGAAACTAGGAAACTAGTAGTTTACTAAGATAGCAAAACACCAAGAAGATAATAATAAACCATAAAGGAACAAGGATGGTCAAGGATGGAGAAGATCAACACGGTTTACAAACGACGAACTTAACTGAAAAATTTACGCTAAACTTTTCAAGATGCGCAAAACTTTATTTGCACTTTTTATCCAACCATGATGTCCAAATTACATAAGCTCTCTGGAGCAGTTAGTCTTTCAGTGCTCATAGAGCGGGAATGTTGAGGAAAAATATTGTTAAAAACCAGCCTGACATAGAACTTGTTTTCACTATTGGTACAAAAGGAGGTACGAGAACAACAACAAATATACCAGAAATTAGCAGTTTAATCACCGCTTTTATTGTTTGATACAACAACAACAACAACAACAATAACAACAACGTCATCATCATCATTATCATTATCATTATGTTCTTTTCGTCAAAGTCACTACGTTTGTGAGTAAATGATAACGCCAAAACAGCGAAGAAGTTTGTCTTAAATCAGGATTGTACTTTGTACAAGGCAGGCTTCTAAACTCAGAACTACAGCTGATAATTGTTTAACACGGATTAATTTATTGTATTTTCATTTGGAATTAAACGCTGGCGTTACATATTTTGCCTGAGCAATTTCTGAGACTAATAGGCGCACTGAACAGATCTAAACAATTATGATATTCGAAGGTAAATATAAATTCATTTTTTACTAGGCCTTGTCCTCGGGTTCGCAGTCCAAAGGGTGATATTCTAGCAGGTGTCCAGAATGAAGTTGATCGTGAACCTTCATTGATCTGGGTGAAACAGTTTTAACATCTCTTAACCGTTTGTCTAAACTTCCATTTACACAATTGATACTCCGGCAAGTTTGCACCTTCCCCGGGCCATTGTAGGTGATATGATATATCAAGTCAGCTTTAGATTAAGTTTCTATTAGTTGTAACTCACACGCTAGTGAACAAAGCAATGTCGGTGAGGACATCTAAATGTTTTCTGGGGTTATTTTAGGATTTCCCAGCCATTCTTAATTTCTTGGACATTATCGCAATGTTCACCAAGTGTAACAATTGCGATTACTAATTAAAGGCAGAAAGTAACAATAATTTCTTAGTTCACTTAAACAGTGGGGGCACGCAGATCCAGGAATTTTTGATTGCGAGTCCAAATTAAGTTTGTTCAGAGCATTGTGAAAACCTTTTGGCCTTAAATCCTCAAAATACTTCTCCTCCAAACCCCACTCACGGTGGCGGTTGCACGTTGTTTAGTGACCGTCCTAATTTAACGTTTTTGTTTTTCTTCGGATTGTCTAGTTATTGTTTAGTTTTACACATCCTTCGAATTTCAATGCAGCACTTATCTACGTTACTGATACCACTTGAAACAGAACCTAAAATAAGATAAGAAACTTTATTTAAATGACAAACTAGTGATTATATCTTTGTCACCTTTACAGGCTACCTCCCTCTCCTTCGCAAGGCTCAGTGTTGCAGCTTTGTGCCTCCATGTTGTCTCCAACACAACACTGGCCGCCATTTGCCGGAGGGGGATTGGTGCAAGTTCGTCTTCGCTCCTTTATTCCGCCTCCACACGGTACACTGCATTCGCTCCATGCTCCAAAGTCACCCCATCCGCCATGCACAGCACCTGATCTGAGACCTGAAAGACAACTGCTTAAGTGAATTGGGAAAGTTTTGTACCTCTTAATACTTTTTAAGTTTACCACAGGCCAAGTATTGCTTTTTGATTATTGCTTGATTGATTGACTGACTGACTGAACTGTCAGAACTGTCCCAGCCTGGAACGTCTTGCGTCCCCTCTCTGTCAACGCTGACTCCGATCTGTCGCCGCTTTCCACTGAAGCATTTGCAATTATTCAGTTTATTAACGCATTGTTTAATAACCCAGTTTATTGTAGTTTTACATATACAGGCAAAAACTAACGATAGATAAATCCGACGTTTCGGCGACATCTTGGCGCCATTGTCAAGGGAAACTAATTAAATATGCGATTTCAAGGGTAACTAAGAGTTCAGAGTTTCTAATTTGCATAAGTTAGACAAAGACTTTAGCGCGAACTGAGTCTGATTGTACATTTAAACACGGTCGTAATTGTTTAATGAGTAACATCTCATTAATGAGACAATCAAACTTGTTGTGGCATTTTTTCAACACGCTAAAACAATTGCGAAGGTCATCCGGAATCCTGCCTGCGTGTCTACTATCATAGTGATTGCGTACTGACGAGGTCTTGCTTCTATGTCCATCAACGCGTACGAACAGATGGCCACGGGTGTAACCGACATAACCAGCATCGCACTGGTCACACTTGAAGTTATACACAACGCATTGTTGATCAATGAGCTGAGGCTTAGGTTCGCTTGTCGGGAACTCCTGGGCAATCTTGCGGCTCGTAAACACCGGTTGAACACTGGTCTGCAGCTTCACACTGAGATCTTTCAACTGTGTCTTCACGATATTAGCAGACTCCTGGTCTTTAAAGGGTATGACAACCCGAGTAGTGTTTTCTGTTGTAGATCTGGACCGTAATGAGGGCTGGTCAGCGACCTTTAAATTTAGGAAGGTTTTGACAGTGGAGTCAACAAGGTGCTTGGGATATTTCAGTTTAGAGAAAACAGACTTCAGTCGTTCGCACTCCTCAGTGAAGTAGGACCATGACGAAGACAGGCGATGTGCGCGATCGAGCATAGTTGTCAATAGTCCGCGCTTGTACCTATTATTTTAATTGTTTATTATCAGCGGTAGGCTCGTGCCAGTAGTCTGTTTATCGATTTATTTTAATCGCTGCCGTGGCCGATATACTAGACTTGTGAGCCGTGAGTTCTATATTTTTTCCCATGCGCGCGTGAGTAGTTTCGTTTGCTATTTGTTAAGAGTCTGTCCACGAGAGGACCAGGCAGAAGTGACACGTGCCATCTCGCCGATTTCTCTCAAACTTTCACAGATGATTAAGGTCATTAAGTTATTCAAGAGTCCAAAGTAGCTCGGGCTCCCGGTCAATCCTTGGGGTATTAGGGCTTACACATCAAATCTCAGGGATAAAACCCCGAAATTAGCTCTAAAATTGCACTTCCAACAAAGATTTCTCACACTAACAGAATGCGATGGATTTTCATCTTGTTTTATCCAACAATTCTTTAAACCTTAAGCAATGAAAGGTCCAAAGTTGGAGTGATTTGAAATTATTCTCGCCAATCTAGCACATTTGAAAACTAACCACGTCACGCAACAATTTTAAGAAACCACAAATTAGTCTTTTTAAATTGCAAATATCTCCAATGGGCAACGTTGCATGTCGACAAACATGTAGTCACAGTAAAACCCTATTATAGTGCTATGTTTCTGACGAAAAAAGTTTTTGGCCTCTATGAAATATTCATAATCACATTCCTCTGAAGTACGTGACAGTCTAAGCTAACTGTAGCACTCTGTGACCATGAGCTGCTGTTTAAGGAGCCGATTCGAATCCTGTAATGGTATCAGTGACTCCAATTTGTTTGTTTCTCAGCTCTAAAAACCTTAAGAGATATTTATCTGCACAGCTAAGGAGTTAAATTAATTATATAAATTCTAACAGGTACTAGTAAATCTACTAAAACCGATACGCTTTATGCCGGAAGTCGACAGTTGAAAGCAAAGTGTGTCAGGTATACTTTGCCACATTTTGTCACTTTCCAAACTTATTAAATTTATTTTCAAACTTGGAAGGCACTCAAAGTAATTTCCTTACAGGAGAAACAGCACCCTTCATGTAAATGTAGGTGTGTGGCGTGACACTTGTTTCTGTTACATGTGTCAGTATATCTACTTGAATTCAGAAATAAAATTCCCTGAGCTCGAAAAAAATATAGTCTATCTTTGACAGGCAATGCACATTCTACAGCGAATTAAGTTCTTTTCGGTTACTTTTCTAAAGTATATTTTGGGGATAGAGATCCTTCAATCAGGCTAATGTAAACACCGTCGCAATGAAAAGTAAACAAAAATAACCCATGGTCTCGCTCTCCCGAGGATAAACCCCAGAATACGTTAAACACAATTCGTAACACCAAAAACACCAGTGAAAACATTAAAAACCGCATTGCAAACTGCATAACAAAATCCCAAACTTAATTTTGGCGGTAATCATCCCTCGTAGAGAGGGAACCTTCACATTGCGTCACGCATTATTTTATCGTTGAAAATTGACAAATTTACAAATGTACTCACTTGATCACACGTGTATCACGTATTTTCCCGCGTATCAAGTTTCCCACGACGTCTAAGGAAAACCACAAGAAAATCCCGCGTGGGGACACCTTGTCAGTATAAAAATTCACAATAACATTCAGAGACTTGGCTGAAATGAATTCTGAAGGCAAGTTTCTCCTGAAAAATTTGGGGGTCAATTGAAAAAAAATTTGCGTAATTAGATAAAAGTGGTCGTGACTACAAAGCGCGACTGACAATCAGTCAGACTGACTGACTGATTGCAACTAGTACGTGAAAACAACAGTTTTTACGAAGACATTTTAAATGTCTAATGCATTGTATTACTTTACAAGTGATTCTTAATGCAAGTGTGAATCAGATAGAATAGAATTACCTTTCTTCATCTTGCAGCATCTGAATTTGTCAATGCAGTAAAGACCATTGCAGTTGCCTTTATAGAAACCGGTCATGTAATGACCTGCCCGCTGACATTCGCTCCAACCGAATGAATCGAATGAACTGGTAACATCTTCATCGTAACAGTCTTCATAACTATTGGGATGATTCTGGGGACGGCAGCATTATCCCTCCTCAATATCCGACAAGAATGCTGGGTGACCGCGTCCCGGCCTGAGGCCATTCAGGTAATACCCAGCAGGGCAAAGCGCCCAGACATCAAGTCTGAAAAACACACCATCAGTTTGTGAGAGCCAGTTTGAAGAGTAACACGCATGACATTCAAAAGTGTGAAACGACAAAGGTCCTCTTTGTATACTTGGCTTCTAATGCGCCACCTTTTTAAAATTCTTTTGCACTTTGGCTTGAAAGTAGAGGATATCTCAGTCTGACCAAAAAATCTCCGCACATAGTGCAAGAGGGCGTAATTTCGTTCACCGCAAGGTTTTGGATTTTCAACGCCTGACAGACACTAGGGATGAACCTAGGATCTCTGTAATGTGCTAGATTTGAGCCATCTTGAAACATCGTCAAACATTAAAAGCCCAGTTTTGATGTACTGTAAGTGTACTGTCCTCCCGTATGTTTCAAGGCAATTTTATGTTCAGCAAAAGGAGTAAAATGGCATATAGCATGGCCCCTCTAAACAACGAGCTTTCTACAGATGCTCATTGCAACGTTTCTAGTTTCTGACTATACAGTGTACCT
This sequence comes from Orbicella faveolata, assembly GCF_042242905.1. NCBI lineage: Eukaryota > Metazoa > Cnidaria > Anthozoa > Scleractinia > Merulinidae > Orbicella > Orbicella faveolata. The sequence goes on along the minus strand of NW_028301552.1, from coordinate 33,468,004 downwards.
ACCCATCCAATGTAGAGGCCCAGTTTGCGTTTGAACAAGCTGCAGGCTGAATGGCGTATATAGGTTCATCCGCTTCACAGCATCGTCCTTCTTCGAGGCGCCCCACTCTTTCGTCTCCCGGCGCCTTAGCACTTCTCATGAATCCTCTAAGATACGTGTTCATTTTGGGGCACACAGACCACTTTTGTCTGTCTAAGCTTGCCCACCAGTCTGCTACGTCACAGTTCTGGCTCGCAGCGGGCTTGAACATCAGCAGTGTGATGAGAACGTAAACGGTGAACTCCAAATGCATCCTGTAGCCACTTTGCCGAGTCTTTCCACACAGAGAAAGCTGTTAATGCCTACCTAAAATAGAGACAAGTAGAGACAAATAAGACAGACTTCCTTCAGCCTCTTAATATAAATGCCGAAAATTTAATTCAAGTTGTTATGTATCATCACAGGCGGATCACTCTATCAGCATGTGTACGTGGTCAATAATTGTTTATATGAAACGAACAGAATCTATGAGAATTATGAATAAAGCTCTGAAAATTGCATATCTGAATTACATCTCGGTCTGAGTATCCCAATAAAGTTAAATGAAACGTTAATCGACTCACGTGTGGTGTTTTTTCGCCTTCCTGGGCCGTCTGAAGCGTCTTTTTGCGAAATTACGGCTAAAAGTAATTTCGTAAAAAGACGCTTCAGTCTAGGAAAGCGAAAAAACACCACACATAAGTCGATTGACGTTTCATTTAACTTAATTGGGATACTCAGACCGAGATGTACTTTAGATATGCAATTTTCAGAGCTTTATTCATAACTCTCATAGATTCTGTTCGTTTTATTGCTGCGGAGCGAGCGTAGCGAGGGAGCAGCAACATAATCAGGATTTAAGAAGAATATATACAGCTGTTTCGACAAAGGTTGTCCCACACCAGCGTAAAAGCTAACGCGATAATGCCGATTGATATTATGTCAATTATGGGCAGTAATAGTTTGGCTTTCCATTTTTGAGGTTAACAGTGCTTCAAGAAGAAAAAGCATAAATATACGTGCTCGTGCTGTGTTCCTTTATAATGAAATGCCTTTAGCCTCAACCAAGCAACTGTTGGTCACCATTACCCAGAATATCTCTCGACATTGTCGCGTACGCTTTTACACTTTCGTAGGACAACCTTTCTTAAAACAGCTGTAGAAGGGGGTACGAATTCTCGAATTCATCACATCACTGCGCCACTTTTTACCAGGGTGCATTGTGCCACGAACAACACGAGGATGTTACACCGTCGAGCCGTCGTCCTTTTCGCCGTCGTGGATTCCAGTGAGAAAGTTTGCTCTGATTTACTTGTAAAACGATGTGAAGGAGATCGCTTGACTTTCACTACTCTTGCTTTTGTTCTTAATGCTGCTAAGAACAAGGTTGTAAATCTGAACGAATAATTGTGACATCTTAATTTTAAACTTAGTATGTCATCAGTCTTAGCAGTCTCGCCTCCTTGGTCGAAAATGAAGAAAAATCGTCGTTACTAAAACTTGTAGAATAATTAAAACAAACGAAAACCGTAGAACATGCTAACTTCGTATATGCTGCGATCTACATTTATTCCTTTTCATCCAAACATGAATTTAAGCTAAAACTTAAGCATTTTCACACGTCGCGACGTTCGCGTCCTCGACACTGTCAATATTCTAGAGACATTTAAAGCGTACCAGTACAGAGTTTATAAGTTAGATTTCTGCTCCTACAATTCCCACATCTTTCGATTTTCGCGATCTGGTAAAGGGAAGGTTGATGTGTATCGTTTTATGTCCAAACACACTTCAAATCACCATGTGATTTTTTGTCTCGATCCCTTGTCACACCTCGCCATCGATGCGTCATTATGCATGAAGTTGATACATACAAGGACAGATTTTAAGTTACACCCCACGATTTGACACTGTTTTAAGAGATGAAGGTTATGTAAGTCTTGGAACGCGCCGATAGATGAGTCACTGCGTAAAATATGTCACTATCAACAGAATGTGCCGCAGCATTACTATCTTTTAGATACCTTAGTATGAACAATTATTATCCACGAACACATAGAGTGGTCCGCCTGTGGTATCATGCCCAATCGAATGCTTACCAAAATAAAACGCCGTGTAGTTCTCGGTTCCGCTGAGAACCTAATTCTCCGTCCTGGACTTCGTGCTGGCGATGAAACCTGACCGGGAAATGTTTTTATATCGTTGGAAAGCGGATAAAGATCCTCCACGTCATTAGTGACCCCTGGAAGGGACCCAGCTTTGTGCTCATATCGAGCTTATCTTTCAAATACTTATGCCGCTCTACCGCCTTATCCGGGTTAAATGGTCAAGGTATTTTAGGCCTACTCTCGGGCCGGAAAAAGCTGAACTAAAACTTAAATGTTTATTATTGATGGAATTAAAAGCACAAATAAATACTAGCAAGCTATTCAGCTATAATAATAGTAGCTTACCGAGAATCATTACTTCGTGATTCCATGTTGCCGTGCATCTGTTTAATATTAGATCACAGATGACGTCAAAATGTGGTAAGAATAACAAAAGTGGCAAACAAGCCATTATGTGAGTGTGTCACTGATGTTCTCACACTGTTTACGTCTTTTCTGATCAATTACTATTACAGACACCCAAACTGACGATACGATCAATTACTATTACCCATACGAATTGAGGCTATTAAATTCTCAAGTAAGCGCTTATTTCTACCGCTTATTTCAGAGAGTTATGCCCCACTCTCAACACTCAAATAAATCATCAATTGTACCCCAATTCGTTTCATGAGCTTAGGCTGCCCGTGGCAACCGGAACTTAAGTGTATATCTTTACCGAATCCTTGGCATCAACTTCTTTTTCACAGGGGAAGTTGTTTGACCTTGTACCAGATATCTATTTTCTGTGGTTGTTTTCAGGTGTCCAGTTACTAACAGATTGTGCAGCAAACTAAGAAAACAAACAAGCATTATGAGCAAATTTTCTTTTCAGTGAGGATATTTTCATTTTATTGACATCAAAATCCATGCACTCATTTACAGTTTGCTTGGTTTAAATGTCAAAATTGTCAATTGAAAACAATGGCTTAGCTTTATAGAATTGAAAACAAATTTTCGGGGGAACATGGAAGACGAAGCTCGAGTCCTCTTCATTCTTTACGCCAGACTTATCCGGTGTCGATCCGGTCCGACTTTTAGATCTGTCTTTTAGTAGTCAACCAGTTTTGTAATCAAACTGGAGCGTCCCTTACAGTCGTGAACATATCTAGCGCTCTGGCTGAAAACTGCATAGGCTGATCCAGGATTTTTCAACGGCGGGGGGGGGAATGGTATCTTGGGGTTGCAAAGTCATTGGTGCATGACAAAAATACTAGCAGTGCCACAAACTAGAAATTACGATGAGGTAGAGTGTTTGCGGCTTTACTTCTGCCATAATTTTCATTTTTTCATTTTTGTTTTCATTTTTAATCCTTCAAAGAAAGGGTGGATAGCTACGCAATACACCCATCTAAATCCTCTCCTGCACTGGCTGCGCAATCTTCATTTTAGACCGTTTCACAATTCCGCCTATTATCGATTTCAAATTGTTTAATCAATTAAGACTGGTCAATACGTTTTTAATATGTTACCACAAAAGAATATCTTCACCCTACAAATATATCTACGTGAATAGTCGTAAATGAAAACTTATTTTTGATCACGGTTGTCTGGAGAATCGATCGATAAACTATGTAAATTTCTTCTTGTCAAATTGTTGAATGTTCAAGAAATGTTAGAGTCTACAAGGCGAATCCCGCTACTGTGTAACAACCATCAGAACTACCTCTGGAGGAAGTCTTTGATTTCCGAGCGAATTTTCCGGTATATTACTGTCTCATCTGCCTTTCAACCGAAATTCCTTTTCCGATATTTTGGTGATTATTCAGTAACGCTTGTAAATATACCCTCATTTGTGTTCAACCCGCTCAATATTATCACACATGGGGTAGGATCGGCACAACAGGGTCATATTTGGAAACTAATAGCAAAATTTCTTTTTTGGGGGCGGGCGGGAAGGGCTGAAAGGTAAGCATCGCTTTTCTTAGTTTGAAATTGGGACTGTGTAGTAAGTTCAGCTTGGTCTGATCTAGTCCCTCCAGAAAAGAGGGTGTCTTAGCCAAGAACAATGCTCAGCGATGCAGTGCACTGAAGTGTTGAAGTACCACGAGATCAGTAATCCAGCATTTCAACTGCTTATAGCCATACTAACAATCTGTAAATATTTCAACCTTTTCACGAACATAATAGAGACAATAAAAGATTCGATAATGCATCTAAAGATACATCGCAAAGAGATTGGCACTTAGAATCTCTTCGGTTCGGACTTCGAAAAAGAGTAACAGAATGTGATTTTAATTTTTTCAGACATGAATTCCATGAGAATTTCTAATTCACGTCATCAGCAAGTGATCGCCAAAGATTACGTGACGAGCCCAAATGCCGTCCGCGGCGTAGGATTAACCTGTTGACGATCCTCATGTTACGTAGATCATATAGACTTCCTCCGCGCAAGATTATCTTTCAGAGGGACTTCCTGCCTGTCCAATTATGTAACTGACCGTTTTCAACTGAAAATAAAAGAGCTTTCGGAAAACCCAATCTGAACATCTGTCGCTGCGAGAGAAATCAAGCGCCGACTGTTTTCTAGGAGAAAAATCGTTTTTCAATTTTAGCCATATCTGTACTGAATTTGACTTTAGTGAACTGAATTGGCTAGATCACAATCACTAATCGATGCCCCATTACACTTTGGGTAGGAGAGCATCAGCATGATTTGAAGACCAACAGGACGTAGGAAACCGTTCTCAGGCAGTGAAAAATCAATTTTTTCCCCCTTTGTTAAAACAATTGTCTCTTTGATCCCCAACAAGTCAGCACAATCTGCTGTAAAGATCGCACGGAAGCTGAACGAGAACTGAACGGAACCAAAATTACACTTGTTTCTATCTTCAGTTGGAACCACATCTCAAATATGTCTCATATGGGAATACAGTTTTCTCCCAGATGTAGTTTTCTACTGTTTCCGAACCATGTTTCCACGATTATCATGGACAGTGTCGACACAGTGTTAAGATAGCGCGACCTGGGCTGAGCGGGAGAGCAGAAGTCAGAGCAATTTGCATGTTCTCTAACGACAGACAACGCAATCTCTTCGCATTAAACCTACACAAGATCAAAAGAAACTTCAAAACAGAATATACTGTTTTAGTATTTGTCTCAATTATTTTACTTCAAGGAAATAAACATTCTGCCAAATGCATTTTCGTTTTTTGTTTATTTGACCTTCAGGCAAAAGGACGTACTTTGATATCATTTGTGAACAATCGATTTGGTTTCAGCTACAACTTTAGATTGTCTAGACTGGATAGGTTTCAAGATCACGTTTGTGAAGAAATTTTTTCCCTTTCTAAGGTAAAATTTTGGATGCAGTACAACCACTGTTACTTCGGGGCGTTTTTGATTTGAGTTTCTGACACAGTCGTATCGGTGTACCGATGTCTACTTTTAATATTTTCATTGAACATTGTAATTTTTTAGCAAGAGTGAATACAAATAAAGATTGATTGATTGATTGACTGATTGATGTTGTAGCGGTTTCTAACAGTTTTTTTTATACCACTGGCTTAAAGTTCTGTAATACTAATAACGGCTGGTATCCTAGAACTCGTAACCTTCAGCTGGAAATAAGATTATTTATCTTCAATTCTCGAACAAAAGATTGCTAAGAGTGGTTTCCGCCCCCATGACTGCAGTAAAACCAAGTCATATTGTCTCGCGTGTGGAGGCGCGGTGGCCTCATGGTTAGTGCGCTCGTCTCCGGATCGAGCGGTCCGGGCTCGAGCCCTGGCCGGGGACACTGTATTGTGTTTTAGGCAAGCACTTTACTCTCTCAGTGACTATCTCCACCCAGGTGTACAAAAGGGTACCGGCGAATTTAATGCTGGGGACAATCCTGTGATGGATTCAGTATCCCACCCAGGGCGGAGTAGAAATGTTTCAAGCCGCTTCATGCTACTGAAATCGGGATAAGCTCCGGCCAGCTGATGAGCCACTTGGCTCATATGCAGACCTTACCATCCTGCGTATCATGGCAAACGGAACTAACGAAGCACATCACTGCTCCCAAATTTACCTGTTTTGTACCAATTCCAGGCGTTTGGAATTTGACTCTCACTCCTAATTTCGCGCCTCAATCAAAATGGTGTATTTTTCGGAGAAACTTCGAATGGATAGCTTGTGGAGACGGCTGAAGTTCCCTAAATGTGGGAATCATGATAATCAATTGCTGGTTCTATCGTTACAGCATGTTAAAAAGCTCAATTCGTATATTGGTTCCTTGTGTTTAATAGATTTTGTTCCTCCACCCAACAATTGAACTGTTCATTTGACTGTCGTCAAACTAAAACCAAAGTAATCAGTGTCCAATCACAATGGACACAGACAATCCAGTGAACCAACCAAAGCAAGTTAAACACATGTAGCTGACGCAAAGCGCGGGAAAACGTGCAGGAGCGCGTCACGATTGGGTTTGGTGTTACTTCTGATTGGATGACAAAGTGGCGTGACTTTTAAACCAATCGTGTAGTATAGTAATGCAGAAGCAAATCAAATCCGAGTTACTTTCGTAGTCTGTCCATAGACCCTCTATTTTATCTTGAGTTTATCGAGATCGGAAACTTAGCTAGCAAAATATTAACCCACCGGGTGAGATATGAACGAGCCCAAAAGCAAGGGGGTAGCCCTGGGGAAAGACAAACATAGAAGAACTTTTTATTTTTTGCGCCCGGTTCGCGGCCGCTTTCGCACGGTCGCATCGCTCAAGCCCTGGAAGAAAAATACTGACTTGAAGCAAAAAAGAAAAATAAAAGTCTGTAGACCAACTATACCTCCGACACTCAGGTGAAAACCGCTCTACAGGTTTGCAACGAGTTTCTTGTGACAAAACCGGGTGATAATTATGTAATTAAGTCGGAGACACCGTAGGCCGTCCGCTCCTTCATGCAATATCTGCCTGAATTGATTACCGAGTTAGACTTTGTCCCGAGATGAAAAGGAAAGAAACTCAACGTGTAATAAAAAGAGGATAATGATAAATAAGTTATTGAGTCCACAGCCTTGTTTTTGTCAGTGTTTAACATATACGAGGGGGGCGTAGGGGAATATATATTAGAAACCGAAAAAACGCAGGAAAAATCGTCCAAAACCGCAAATAATCAATAATAATAAAAATAATCAATAACCAATCTTTATTTGTACTCATTCTTGCTAAAGAAAAAGTTACGATTTCAATGAAAATATTAAAAGTAATAATTTGAGTACTAGCATAGGGGCTAGCGGAGCCAGGCAACCAGTTAACATCAGCATTAAATAGAAATAAAATACAGGTCAGCAAGAAAACTTGAGCACAAATGAACACACAAGAAAAAAAAAGATGAAGGAAAACGCTATTTCTATGCTATGAAGGAAGTCTAAGATAGTTTAAAAGCCGCAATAAATTTCGGTCAAAACCGAAAACCAAAATAAAAGCCCTTATTGACAAAGCTTTGGTAGGCTTCAAAATCTCTCTGTCTGTTATTTGATTTTTATATGTCTAAACTTGTTTTACTTTCCAAAGTTCTTTCTACATCTTCCCTCATTAGTACAGAACTCGTCGTAATCTAAAAAATTGCTTATTTATTTGTAAATTGGCTCATCAACGAACCCATAGCAATGTGATACTAGAAAAAATTGCATGGTAAAATGATTTTAGGTAATTTTTGTTTAAAAGAAACACCACATTCTGAAATTGCTTTTGGATTGCCATTGTCAGAATTTCCATTTGTGTAGACACAATGGCAGCCGTATTTTACAACCAAACTACGTTATTTTACAACCCCACAAACAGTCTCTCCTTTTTGAGTTCAATGTTACTCCCGCCACGAAAAGGAGAGACAACTCGCAATCGAGCAATGAGAAACTCGTTGGTCCACAGTCTAAGGTCAAGGTCCACAAGACATTATCCCAGCTGCTTGATATTTGAGAAATAGTCTTTTGCTTTGATGTTATCTTTAGCCTTTCATAGTCTGCTTGGCAGCCGTTACGACCCAAATAATGGCTTCGAAAGAGACAGGCTTGTCATGTATTCCTCTAAAAGAAAGTTTCGGTAGAAAGCTTCTAAGAGGTCACTTAAAATTACAGTTTAACGCGACTCCAGGTTGTAACTTCCACGGCAAAACCAGAATAACTATAAAATGCATTGGACCGAAAAATCCGAAAAACCGCTATTATTGTTGATAAAACCGAAAAACAAAGACTAAATGGAGAAAACCAGCAAACCGCATAAGACACCAAAACCGAAAAACCCCAGTTTTTAAGTGAGAAAACCGAAAAACCGAACTAAAATTCGGCCAAAATCCGCAAGACCGAAAATCCCCAAGGCCCCCTCATATACTAAAAGCTCACGTCTTTGACCCTTGTACTTAAAGTTCAATAGCAGCAATGGTGCGCAGGGGAACAGTGGGGGCAAATAAGTGAGATATAATCGTGTATGAAAGAGTTTACGCGGTTATCAAGTACGTATAAAAGTTTTCATCCCTACAGACAGTAAACAAAATTATAGATAATCTTTGACCAGTTTGAAATCGGAATTGAGCCATCTTGGTCTGGCCTAGTTTTCGCCCTCCCCTGCCCCCAGGAAAGAGCGTATCTTAGGCCAGTATTGCAGTCTACAAGCCCAAAGTACCACGAGGCAAGAGACTAGCATAAAGCAAGTGTTCTTTCAATTGCTTAGCAATACAAAAAATATCTATCTGGAAATATTTCAACCTCTTGATGAATATAATAAACACATCTCAAAATACATCTCAAAAACAGATCTGGACTTCGAATCTCTTCGGTTGGAACTTAACATGGTCACAAAATATGATTTCAGTTCGTTTCTTTTTTATTGCGTCGGAATACCTTAATGACGTCACCAGCAGATACATATATATATATATATATTTTTATAAGAATATTGCTTTTCCGGCCGAGACTGAATATTCTTATTTTTCTCCGATTTTAGGCTGAAAATGTTCTTATGAATATTCTCAGATTACAACGTATGACATTTCAGTCTGTTTTCGAATGTATTTGGTGTCTGGATGTTTTGAACTTGAAAGTAATTTTGGAGCAGGCTTATTGGTATCGAACGCACGGCTTGTGCTGTTTTTGTTGATTTTCGGCTAGTTTTGCCGAATAGAGAAAAGAAGAATTTTGTACGGTTTAATTAAAAACAAATTTTGTACTGTATTGACGAATCTCCAACACAAAAAATTATATTCCTTTCAAAATCTCAGCCTCGGGTTTATTCTTAAAATATATTTATTCTTATAAAACATATTCTTATATAATAAAGAGAGAGTGTAATACAGAGACTTAAGGAGGCTCGAAAGGGTTTTTTGACCGCGCGAAGAACGGTTCCCAATGTACACGCGAGCAAATTACCCGCGAGAAAATCGCGCAATATCGCACGCGATAACATGCGTGTGCGAGTTGTAAACAAACTTAAAAATGCCGGGTCCCTCTTATGTTTTCGATGAAAGTGACGATTATAGAAGAAAAAATGGAAAATTTACCTCTCAGAAACAGTCAGAAAAGAGCTCAAGTGGCACAAAGCCGGCCGAAAAGGGGCGAAAAAGGATATTTGAAGAGCGAAAGGAGGAAGGTGAAGTCGGCAGCACCGCATCAAAAAAAGCGCGACGATTAATTGCGATCGGTAGGTCACATTTTGTTTTGCACAACGTTCAAGTGGAAACTTCTGAGCATTTGGATCTGTTAAATTCGTAATTAAAAACAGTAACCAACAAACGTTCCTAAATAACTCGCAGGAAGTTGAAAAAAAAAAAAAAACCAAAAAAAAAAAATAATAATAATAATAATAAAATCAAAAAATCAAAACAACTTTGGGTCCAGGATCGTGAACTTGGACAGCTTCATGAAGGAAATGGACAAGTGCAAATCTTGCCATGAAGGTAAACATATTTCACAAGCAAACACAATAAAGCTAAGCCTTTATTTAAACTTCAAAATATTTACAGCAATTACAGACAGTATAATAAAAACAACATACACGTGTCGTGCAGAATCGGTTTCCCAAAGAATGACAGCCAACAAGAGGATTCTCTCCGTAATACTTCGCCATTCCCAAAAGTCGTAACGGTAAGCAGTATGAATCTTAAGCATTGATTATCTTCTGGAATGTTTAACTCCCCAGAACGATGCAAAACGCTCTCGTTCACTGAATGAGATCGTTCTAAGCTTTTCGGGGTCTCCTCGCGAGGATGAGCCCTTGAGTCAGTGGCATTGTTTAAGACGCGTGACCGAAAATAGGAATGTGTGCTAAAATAGCGGAAACCGGAAGTAAAGCTTGTTTAATTTGGTGATCTAATATCTCGAAAGTTAGCTCGGTGACCTACCCTGATTTTCTGTATGAAAAAAAAATTCGTTATTTCGCATTCGTTAAGAAAATTTAGAAAAAAAAATATCTTGTGGAATTTTTTTTTCGACTTCCTACAGCTCTTTTATAAATAAATCAAGTTCTACGCGATAGTTTTCCCACATATCACGTGTTAGACTAGAGCATTTAATGGGGTTTTCAAAAATTGAAAAAAAAATACTAAGTCACCGAATTGGTTTTTGAGCTACTTTTGAAAAATTGAGTTTGAAAGGGTCTTTTTGCAGCACTGTACCGTTGCCATAGCAACCGTTGGGACATTGCAAACACCCTTAAAAAATTGTACGATAATAGTTTTATACAGATGACAAAACATTGCTCTTCTGATAGGGACAACAGTGTTGTAATCTTTCTTCATTGGACATGCACCGTTAACCGCGGAAAACCCCTTTGAGCCTCCTTAAGCTTCTACGTGACGAGCGCAAATGACAGAAGGGTCCAGAAACTATTTTAAGCCTTTTTACTAGACTTCCTCTGGACAAAATTATCTTGAAGAGTTCCTGTTCCTGTTTTCAATTGAAAGTGAAAGTGCTTCCGGTAAATTTGATCTCAGCTGTTACTTAAATTTGGATTGGGTTCAAGTTCCCTTTCTGAGGTATAAAAGAAGATCCTTCACAAATGTAGTAAACTGTACGCAATCACTTCAGGAGGTCGCACGGGATCTATTCTGGGAATAATCAACTCATCAGGCAGATCGTTCGAGATGACTGAATCACTTAAAGAACATCTGATAAACCCGGTCCATGAAGATGATGACAAGCCGACTTCGCTGCAATCCTTTCAACTGGAAGAAATCAGGAATCAAACAGAGGAATCTGGCCATTCAAACCATGATCGTTGCAACCTATACGAAGTACTGAACCCTGGGAAAGCGAAACCTGCTCAAGGATCAAATCGCGCCTTGTTCGCCCTGGTTATCATTGTGTGCTTAATATCTCTCTTGGCTCTTCTGCTGACAATACTGATGTTGGTCGGGAAAATAGGCTCCTCAAACGAAGGTCAGTGTACAGGCTAACTGATGCTAGACAAAGCGAATTGTATAATCACCCGGCAATAATCGCACTGTAACCCAATCTCACACTGGTAACCCGGGCCCTTCGTAGAACGCCCATTAATTGTCTCTTCTTTAACAGAAGCTTAGACGCTCTAAGAGCGTTTACTCGGGCTTCGTAACGCAATGGTATCAAATCGTAGTTTATGAGTAAGCCTACTGAACACAATAAAAACCAATAAAAGAATCCCGATACTTTACCACAAGAGTTGCGCCTAATATTTACTATTCAAGTGTCATCTATATCCAATCGCATGTAGTTTGCCTCATCTTCGAAGTTCTGTTGACGACGATTCTTTTTTTTTCATTATCTGAGGTACACGTCTCAACATCATAGTTTGTTTTTTAAGTCAGTGTTTTTGTCAGTGGTTTGGTAGTTCGAACTCGTACATGTCTCATTTGCTATCTCGTGAGAGGGAGCCGAGCGTGAAAACTTTGCTTACTTGTCAGGCTTTCAAGCAATATAATTCGTGGACTGACCCGTTCCGCCGAAACGATCGACATCTTTATATGTGAGATGAACGTATAAGACGCGATTTCTTGTCAAAACTTTCTTCAGGAAACACCGCATTCTGTATACAGAAAGATGTCGCGTTCTCACTCCCAGTTTTCACGATCTACGCTGGAAACGCCTAGGACCGTGACCCCCTTTTGGCGACAAAGAACGGTTTACATTTTATGACTCCGCAGTTTCCTACGGAAGCCCGAGTAATGAAAAAAAACAAAACAAAAACAAAAACAAAAACAAAAACAAAAACAAAACAAAAACAAAAAAATAGCTGTGTTTACACGAGGCCTTTTTTCCTAAGGAAATACAACTTTTCCCTGCAGAAATGTTTTTTTTTTTTTTTTCAAGTGTAACTGTTTTACACCAAGATAACTGTAGCGAACAAAATCGAGAACTGATATAAACCTTTGAAGCCACAGTACCAGCCCTACTCTATACAGCAAAAACTGCATTTTTGGTGTTATTTAAGGTAGAATCTGATAGAGACCGTGAATATGACCAGACAATGCGCAGAAGAGTAAATTTCAGGTGCCAAATCCGCGAAGCATTCGGAAACGGAGAACTTAGCAGGAAGCGTCTAAAACCTGAAAATGACACGTTCAAACAGCATCAGCCGTCGAACCACTCAGAGAGGGAATCGCATTACCTCCAAAATGAAACAATAATGAAACAGTAATCGATCAATAATATAATCAATCAATAATCTGTATTGGGTAACTAACATAAATAACATGGAAGAGCACATCTTGGCGAACGATGAATTGTTTACGAAGTAGGTAATAGCCCAATTCCGACTCTGTGTCAAAACGAATCTTTGTACGAAATCATGATTGATATGAAAATTAGTTCCGCCTACAGGTTCATTTTCACGTAAATCAAACTCCTCTTCATATTGAAAGGTTTTTTTTTATTATTTTATTTTGTTTTATTGATACAAACATATTACAATATTGCAACAGATTACAAAAGTAGTGCAAAAAAGAGGGTTGTTACAACTGATAATATTCTAATGAAAAATAGTCGATAATGTATACGGTAGTAAATATTACAAACAATATGTCTCTCTAGCTTTGTACAAATGTATATAGCTGGTGGAAAGGGCAACATAGTCACGTCAAGTCATTTGTCTATTTCAAGCTGGATAATAAATTTAGGTATGAATTCAGAAGTATCTTGTTTCTTTTGCATTGTTTTGCAAGCATAGTGGTATTGCTTTGCATATAACAGAAGAAGACGCAAATCCTTTGTTTGGTTATCAGAAAGATTGGCGTTTGGTGTTGGTAAATTGAGAAAGCATTGTAGCGGGGTTAGGCTGACATTGATTTGGTGTAAACTGTTGAACCATTGAAGAGACTCGTCACATAATTTCAAGAGAGATTGACAATCAAAGAATGCATGTTCAATAGAGTCATTTTCACCGCACAGAACACATTTGACACAGTCAGTTATTCCAAATCGATTAAGTTCTTTATTAGTGACTAGTATTCTGTGCAACAACTTGAAATAGAATTGTCTTAACTTATTATCCCGACTGATTTTATAATTGTTTTGGATACAGTTCACACAATTGTCAGCAACTTCAGGACAATTTTTCCGCCATGATTTAATAGCAATAGGTTCTGTTTTGATTTCCTCTACAAAAAGTTTATAAAACTGCTTGCAGAAGGTTTTCTTTAAATTTAGAGGGATATCTTTAGATAGTTGGGAATCGAAGTTTTCGCAAATTGAATTCAGATCCCCAAGGTCCATATGAACTGATGCGTAACTTTTGAGATAAGCGGGAATAGCTGAGGTGATTTGGTAGTATTGCAGAAAGTTAACTTTGATGTTATATTTATCGCTGAATTCTTGTGATGAAAGATAATTAACTTGATTGTTCAGCAAGTCTTGCACAAAAAGAACATTACTATCTCGTCACGCCTTCCAAAAAACCGATTTGTTTTCTATAGTTATATCTCTGTTGTTCCACGAAATGAATTCGCGTTTCAAGGGATCTTCGTAATTGCTACGCAGTTCTTGAAAGTGATCAAGGGGTTCTCGATAAAAGAGAGGGATTTTTCTGTCTAATTTCTCGACACTGTAATTGCAGTTTAGAAGAAAACGGAGCCCGCCATGTTTATCGAAGTAGTAATTAGGGATTGCCGTCCAGGTGTCATGAGTGTTGTTTAAGAGTCTACTTATCCAACTGAGACGTAGCGCTTTTATAACAGTCCTGAAGCAGGGAAAGCTTAGCCCACCCTTAGATAAGGGGCGGAACAGAACCTGTCGCTTGATTTTATCTCTCTTATTCTTCCGTAGAAAAGCAAACAGTTTACTTTGGGTTTGTTGTATCGCTGTTTCTGGGACAGAAAGCATGGAGGCAGTATAGATTAGCTGAGAGAGACCTTGAGATTTTGCTAGCATAGTTCTTCCAAAGAGCGTCAGGTCCCGCGACAGCCATATATTAAGCTTCGTTTCCATTTTCTTTATTTTGACGTAACAATTATTGTTGTTGTTGGCAGCTGCATCATGGGAAAGGTAAGTTCCAAGGAATTTTATGGGATCTTTTGGACACTGGAATTTTTAAGGGTCTATCTTATTTTTGCTCGAAGCACCAATCCACAACGCTTTTGTTTTCTTTTTATTTAATTGCAAACCGGACAATACTCCAAATGAATTAACTATATTTATGGCATTTCTAAGTGACGTGGCATCTTCAAGAATCCGGCAGGGTTGTATTATCCGCAAACTGTCAGGAGATCTTAGCGTTCTGTCCACTTGGGAGTTCAATGCCCCGGCAGAGTTTGTTTTGGCGTATTTTCAGGGCTAGCATTTCGACCGCGAACACAAACAAAAGAGGGCTCAGGGGACACCCTTGACGGACACCTCGAGAGACTTTGAAGTAACAAGTAGTCATGAAACCCGCATTCATCACGCCACTTTCAACATTATTATAAAGAATGGATATCCATTTTGTAATATTTGGACCAAAGTTGTATAATTCAATACACTTGTGGATAAAATTCCATTCAATGGTGTCGAAGGCTTTACGAAAATCAATAAAAAGTAGGATGCCTGGGAGTTTTTTAGCCTCTGTATATTCCATGATATCATTTAAAAGCCGAACATTTTGGCCAATGAATCTACCTTTAATGAAGCCTGTTTGATCAGAGTGTATAATCGAAGACAGTATTGACTCAATTCTTTGGCCAATTGCTTTTGCCAATATTTTGTAATCAACGTTTAAGAGAGTTAGCGGTCGCCAATTGGACAGCTCAATAAGGTTGACAATTGTCTTTTGGTAAAAGCTTCATTATATGAATTAAGGAGATGTGTGCCAATTAGGTCGAAGAATGTTTCATAAAATTCTTTGGAAAAGCCATCCTCCCCAGGGGATTTGTTGTTCTGAAAGGATGTTAAAACTTTTTTTATCTCATCAAGTGTCAGGTCAGATTCAAGAGGCACTGATTCCTCAAAAGACAATTTGGGAATGTCTAGGTCCTCAACAAAGGTGAAAACGTTCTCTCTGAAATTCGTGGAAAGAAAGCCGGATGATTTTGTTTCTAGTAAATCGCTATAAAATAATTCTATATATTGAAAGGTTTTGCTCGAAGACTCGTTTTGATGCAGAGAAGCGCCAGGTAGCTCAGAAATAGCCTATTACCATCGACTCCGACTGGACCAAAATTTTATCGACCCCTAAAAAAGCAATTGGAATTTTAAACAAAATCAAACTCATTTTAGTGATAAACAATGTGTAAACTTCTGTTGATAGCTTAAAACAGGAATTACCTTTACAACTAAAATCGCTGGGATTTAGTTTATGTAGACACCCTCTAATGACTTTCACCAGAGGTGGGCTGGATGGTATCGTTCAATTAAAGGAAGTTTCCGCAATGTCATAAAGCCTCAGATCAGCCTCCCGGGGGGAGGGGGGGTGCTCCCTTATATGGGCTATATAGGTATGTACGGCCCCGAAGGGTATGGTTTTTTCAGCCGTTTTGCTCATAAATAGGGTATCAATTTTAGCTGATTTTGGCCATTTTGGTCATAAATAGTGTATGGTTTTTGCAGTCTAGCCTTGATACGGGTATATGTTTTTAAGAAGAAGCCACTTTTTCATCATTATCGAAAAGAAAATCAACAAAAGCCTTTCACAAATTATGTTTACGGTAATTTAACATTGGTCTGAACTAGGGAACTTATTATAACGCAGGTCAGAAACAGGGTTTTGATTTAAGAGTCAGGTCATAAAAGGGGTCTCGAATTTTTGGTCAGGTCATAAACAGAGTAGGGAATATCGCAGATTTTGGTCATAAATAGGGTAAGGGTTTTGGGAAGCAGTCCGCACACCCCCACCCAATTTTTCTGGGAGTACCTCCCCCGGACTCAGCCTTAGTAATTTTTTATTCATATTTCTACATTAAGAGTTAAACTTTCCAGGGATGCTCAAATTTTGTGCGAAAACTTTGGGTATTCAAAATAATAGGTCAGAAAATAATTCCCAGTTTCTCCTGATTTGCTTATGAGAGACCTACATTCTGATTAATACCTTGCATACGGTGGCTGCGCCCGCAGTTCCGTCGGTAGTCAAAATTTAGCTGTCTCACCGAAACGACGCGATGATAGTATTTTTCTTCACAGTTAACAAAAAATAAAAACATTTCTAAGTTGCTTTGGCTTCTTCTAATACTCAGCTCAAGAATTCTGGCTTTAGTTTGACGGGGAACAACACATTTTGTTCAAAATGTTCAAAGTGACACAACTGTTATCCGGCTACCTGGCGACAGCGATCGAAGAGCGAGTCGCCCAGCGCGGGCGACCCATTTTTGGCGCCAAATTAAAAGGTTGGAGACACAAAATGTTTCATATTTTTCACTCTTTGCAATTTGACGTGGTTTTTGGAGTCAAAAAAAATCCTTTTTCGTGACTATTTAACACCATATCCGGTGAGAAAAGATCCCCAACTTCAATTCGACATGCATTCAACGACAGGACAGTAGAGTTTTTCCCGTCTGCAGAATCCTGATTGGTTAATTCGAATTTCAGGCGCGCCCGCCGTGTGCAAGGTAGGACAGGCAAGAGAAATATTCTTGCGAGCCAATATCCCTACCTATAAAAGCTTAAGCATTGGGGTTTACGTAGATGACATTTGTTTTGTTTGAAATTATATCTTACTCTGCGAGGGAGTTGATGAAAAGTGCCCAAAATTAGGTCGAAAATTAACCTCACAGTACCCCCATGGGGTGATATCAGGAGCCATAATCGGAGACAGAGACCGTAAGTTTCGGGATTCGCGCGCACCTATGATATGGGACAATTTTTCTATTTTTAGAACAAATTGCGCCATCCTGACGTCATATATCCGCGCGGATTCACGCACATGTCGGGGGCTCTCGCGTGGATATTGTCACGTTGCGTGATCAAATGGTAGAGTTGACAGATTCTCTTGCGTATTTTTCACAGCGAGGGCAGGGAATAAGGCAGGGAATACGAACCAGGGCGCTTGTATGTAGTTTTATGCTCTGAGCTAACGGAAAAGGTGGGTTTTTCAGGGTCGAAAACAAGACTTCAATCTCGCGCTGGGAATGAATAATAAGATCTGCTCACGCTAGTTGTAAGCTTACGCGTATGTCTTTGCGTTTGTTCTGACTTAAGAATATATCTACTCTGGTATCGAGTTAATTTGTGAGTTTCTCAGACAATGGTTCATCATAACTAAAACCTGTTTTGATGGTTTCTTATTGTTTCTGCTTGTTTGGTGAGTTTGCAAAAGTTTTTGAAAGGAAATTAGCTCATTTGCATAGTGCAGCTCGTGCACTTTCAAGTCCGAGTCGGTGTTTTCGATTGTCAACAAATCTTGGCAAGGATTTCTTTCGTTATCTTTTGTGCTGAGGTGCTGTAACAAATTTCACGAGCGCAAAAAAGGCTACTAACATCATGTGTGTTTCTTCAACATAAGCATAGTGAAGTCTTACACTGCGAAAATGAAAATAAACAAAGAGTTTTGATAACTCGATAAACAAAATCGAAATCGTTATTCGAAGTTGATCAAAGAAAGCGTCAACGTAACTTTGCTGATTATTTCTGCTTTATTCACATATTTTCAGTTTAGCTTTTAATATGTTCTCAATCATTTATCAATCTTAAACATATTTAAAAACTGTAGAGTTATTGTTTGAGTTCGATGTACGCTTTCACACGAAAGTGCGGCGGAAGTACGATTTGTCTTGTTTACTGACTGTACAAAACACGCATCGGCGGGCGCTCTCATTCATCGACAACAGAGAATTTACTGGATTTTTACACGAATAAAACTGAGCAGTATCTACGGACGTAAAGTTATTGGGCCTCGAT
Source organism: Orbicella faveolata (assembly GCF_042242905.1). Lineage (NCBI taxonomy): Eukaryota > Metazoa > Cnidaria > Anthozoa > Scleractinia > Merulinidae > Orbicella > Orbicella faveolata. The sequence continues at coordinate 33,449,591 of NW_028301552.1, read as the reverse complement.
GAAACATCAAGCGTTGCTTACAATTCAAGCGAAACTCAAACTAGCAATTATTTTGTTTTACTTTTCGGTCGCGATAGACTGACAAATTCCCCGCAAGCGTGTGGCAAGAGGAGCTAGGAAACTATGAAGTCCTGAAGCTCTGCTATATCTAAATATATCCAGCTAGTTTTTTGCTGTGTAATGGAAAAGCTGTTAATCTTCAACATATGTGAAATTTAAAATGGAGTAATGTACAGCTCATGTAAAAGAAGCATCCGTCGGAACACAACTTGGTAAGCGATATATATAAGCTTACAGCGGAACATACCTAAATTCGACACTGTCTTACTTCACTCAAACTGGAGCAGCTTGCGACGAAAATACTAAAGCAAAATTCCAACAGACGTAAACGCGTTAAGTTGTGGGCCAAAAACATGAAAAATTTCGGGAATTTCGGACGCCCCGCGCGCTATCCGCAAAAATCCTCGCAGCATGTATGCGCGTGTGCCGCAGGCGATGGCGCAATTTGTTCTAAAAATAGAATTATTGTCCCATATCATGGGGACAACCCTAATACTAGAAATGGCGCGCGCTTACGGTCTCCGTCCCCGATTATGGCTCCTGGTGATATCCAGACCTCGGGTGGAAAACGATCAATGAGGCTGAAGCATCGGCATTTTACATAAGTCTGCATAAGGCCGACTTTGTGTGTGGATTTTTAGGAAAATCGGCCAATCCCAATTTCCAAGTCTGCCCCTTCCTCTCAGGCAGAAGTTCTTAAGTACGATACAAGTTGATGAAACACTTAAAAAATAACTATCTTGAACCTGGAATCTCGAAAATGAAACACTCAGAAAGGAAGCACTGAACTTCGAAAATGAAACACTAAAAAAATAACTATCCTGAACCTGGAATCTCGAAAATGAAACACTCAGAAAGAAAGCACTGAACCTCGAAAATGAAACACTAAAAAAATAACTATCCTGAACCTCGAATCTCGAAAATGAAACACTCAGAAAGAAAGCACTGAACCTCGAAAATGAAACACTCAAGAAAGAAATATCCGAGCTTCGAAAACGAAACACTCAAATCAGATGAAATAGATGGTAAGCCAATTAATCAACAAAAGAGTGTTAAGTACCTTGGCATTCTCATAGACTGTCATCTAAATTGGAAAGAACAAATTCAACAAATTTCAAGAAAAATATCTAGGGGTATTGGTGTCCTATCTAAGATTAGACATTTTGTTAATACGAAAACACTAGTTCAATTATACCATGCCATTATTCTTCCTTTTCTCTCCTACGGCTGTATAGTTTGGGGCAACACTTATGATCATAATATTAAACCACTTCAAATAATACAAAGGAAAACAATCCGTTTAATTACTTTCTCAAATTTTGATTCACATTCAAGTCCTTTGTTTGCTAAGTTTAACCTTCTTAAACTTCAAGATTATATTAAGCTTCACATTCTCTTTTTTATGCACCAGTTTAATACTGGCAAACTACCAAAGATCATTGATTCGTTTTTTGTCAAAACATCTTGTAAACATAATGTAAATACTCGCTTTGCATCTAGATCTACTTTCTATCTTCCAAAAATTCGAAAAAAAAAACTTCTTCCAAAAAGCTCTTGATACCCAAGAGTATCAGTAGTTCGTATAGTGTGATCGTCTGGGTGAGGGTAGTTGTGAAAAGAACTGTTGTTGGTGACTGACGTTTCGACAACCTGAGCGGAAGTCATCTTCAGAGTCAAGGGAGCATGACTTCCGCTCAGGTTGTCGAAACGTCAGTCACCAACAACAGTACTTTTCACAACTACCCTCACCCGAACGATCACACTATACGAACAACCAATGAATTAAGTTGTTAAGTTGTTTGATATCGTTCATGAATAATAACGCGAAATATAAATGTCGCGAGAATAATAGCCATTCTGCCCGATGTTAGACCTCGAAAATGAAACACTCAAAAAAATAATATCCAAATTAAAAAAAGATTATCCAAACCTCGAAAATGAAACACTCCAAAACGAAATATCCAAACCTCGAATCTCGAAAATAAAACACTCAGGAAAGATATACCCGAACCGGCCTCTAGAAAGGGCCGCTGCCTAGTCCTAGGGACAGAAACATCGGTATCACGATAGCCCTCGACTCGCTAGGGTAATTTTAAAGCCGAGGAGATTTATTGGTCTCTTAGGTTGATTATTGATGTAATATATCAAACACGAGAGACAGTGTTTCATCGGGATATCCAAACACCGAGAAGAGAGTTGAAAATACGACGCGCAGCGGAGTATTTTTGACGAAATTCGAGGTGTTTGGATAGCCGATGAAACACTGTCTCGAGTGTTTGATATATCTTCTCAATCGAAACAAAAACTAAGGAGTAAACGGAGAAGTAAAAATGTCAAAATCTATGCTAATTAGGACCGGGTATCCAAACCTCCTTCACGGTTGCGATTTGCTTTTGTTTTAAAATGAGTTTGAGAAAGTTCTTTAACCCTGAAGTACTGTGTACATGTACATAACACATTCCGTTGTTTGTTTCTACTTACCAGTAGTAACAATCCAAACAGCTAAAGTGTTCCACCTATATAAGTTCAATGATTTGTAAATCTACGATTGTTGTAAAAATTTATGCTGTGTCACACAACATACAAACTCCTCAAAATCTTTTTGACCACCCTTTTGATTGAATAAGGACGCCTGCTTAGATCCTCTTTTCGAGTGCTTCGATCAGTTCGACACTCTCTTCAAATGACTTACTATCGAGAAGTAATGCTAACGGCGAAAACTGAAACATTCATAATTTAATAGATGTATCTTTATTAGGGAAAACTACCTTTCTGTTGGACAATACTTAATGTTTTCTGTATTCATACAAAATAAACGAAAATAATTCTTGTTTTCCACCATTCATTTATCAGACCAAGTAGATTCAATGCACCTATTAGATGAAGCTAAAGTGAAGTAATTAAATGCAATAACAAGTCTTCAATATTTTCTATTTAGCCAAGACAAGAGACTATGAGAATAATCTCTTGGCCAAGGTAAAGGCCCTTGAGGAGAATATAACAAGCCTTCAACTGGGTTTGGTAAGCAGACGCAGTTTGTAAAGCTAACCAGTTGGGTGAGAGTAACAAGCCATTTGGTTACAATCAGCTATCGCCTCGTTTGTCTGTAACTAACCTTAGATTAATCTAAAAAAAATGGTCTTTTTAATTTGTACCACTGGGGGTACAAATTCCTCGCGAAATAGACATAGATAGAAATTCAAATCTATGTACAATCCAAAGATTATTGGATGGATACAGGAGCCCGTGGACTTAAAATTGAGCAGTAATGGTTCAATTCGTCCCCTTCTAAGGTTTGTGCACCTTGTTTTTTTCTTTCAGTCACTGTAGTGTGCAACTCCGTGTAAGTGTCAGCGTCAGCTTTTCTTCTGTAGTTCCGTTTACTTCGGCAGGCCTAACACATGCTGCTGGATAAAATGATTCTGACTTTAGATTATGTTACTTTTTAGGGCGAGAAGGGCGAGAAGGGCGAGAAGGGCGAGAAGGGCGAGAAGGGCGAGAAGGGCGAGAAGGGCGATTCTGGAACAAATTGTACTCACAACTTACAGGTAAACATGGGTAAACAGCTATAGGCTCTCCGCTTCTGACTTTGATTGAATTTCAAGACACAGTCATTGGACTTTTTTTTTTTTTTTTTTTAACTAAATTTAATCGAGAGCTAGTATGGCATTTCAATTCCTCTCTCCTTCAACTGGGTTTGGTAAGCAGACGTAGTTTATAAAGCTAACCAGTTGGGTGAGAGTAACAAACTATTTGGTTACAATCAACTATCACCTCGTTTGTCTGTAACTAACCTTAGATTAAGATGGTCTTTTTAATTTGTACCACTGGGAGTACAGATTCCTCTCGAAATAGACATAGATAGAAATTCAAATCTATGTACAATCCAAAGATTATGAGGTATATACAGGAGCCGTGGACTTAAAATTGAGCAGTAATGGCTCAATTCGTCCCCTTCTAAGGTTTGTGCACCTTGTTTTTTTTATTTCAGTCACAGTAGTGTGCAACTCCGTGTAAGTGTCAGCGTCAGCTTTTCTTCTGTAGTTCCGTTTACTTCGGCAGACCTAACACATGCTGCTGGTTAAAATTATTCTGATTTTAGATTATGTTACTTTTTAGGGCGAGAAGGGCGAGAAGGGCGAGAAGGGCGAGAAGGGCGAGAAGGGCGAGAAGGGCGAGAAGGGCGAGAAGGGTGAGAAGTGCGATTCGGGAACCAATTGTACACACAACTTACAGGTAAACATGGGTAAACAGCTATAGGCTCTCCGCTTCTGACTTTGATTGAATTTCAAGACACAGTCCTTGGACTTTTTTTTTTTTTTTAAATAATTAAATTTAATCGAGAGCTAGTATGGCATTTCAATTCCTTTCTCCAATTTTATACTAAAACAGGATCCAAACAAACCTTCTGCGGAATGTAACATTGGAATAAATTTTGGCTCTAAACGTAATTCACCCCCTACAAATCAACTGTGAAAATTTTATCATGGATTGTACGGTATGGTTTTCGAGCAATCCTCGATCAAAGCCTGGCTCTTACAACATTGGATGTGAATATTGAATTGCGCATGCCGTTTATTTAAAGCTCATCCTACCAAGTGGGGTCCAATGAGCCCCCAAGTGGTAATCAACATTTACCATAGCTCACATGGCTGAACAATTTTTTCGAGATTTTAAGAATTTGTCTCCATGTGTTAGCTGCCTTAAATGCAAATGCTACATTTAGTTTCCAGAGGACTATGTTAACTTGGCGCTCAATTTTCTATTGGGGTTCAAATTGACCTCAGCGAAGCAAAAGGAAAATTAAAGTGTACTAAGTGCAGTACTGGACAATTGAATGTGGCATACGTGTTTGTCTAATAGACCATATTCGTATTCCCGGTATTGGACTGGAACTAGCTTGCAATGAAGGCTCATGCGGGGAATATCATTAGAAAGAAATTAATGTGATTTGCATTTGAAGACTCCCCGTATTAGCCTCAGTTGCAAGCTAGTTCCAGTCCAATACCGAGAATACAAATATGACCTATTGACACTAAAACATTTTTCTTTAATTTCAAAGAGCTATGTTAATATTTGCATTACCAAATGGAAGTAAGTAATATTAGCTTTCTAAAATTTACTATTGAGTGGGATTTAAAGGAAATGATTGGGGTGTATGTTGTGTGGGAAAAAGTTAAGAATTGAGTTATAACATAGTTAATAGAGGGGAGTGGTTATGAAACCCGACAAAGTTCTTTGTTGTACATTCTTGTTCTCTTTTTTGGCCTTGACCGTGCACAAAACACAATAGTTGTTTATTGATCCGTACTGAGAAACTAAACAATAGAAACGTGTTGGTTACGTAATTCATGCATAGTATATGAGCGCAAAACAAAAGATTGTGCACGGTCGTGGACCTTCCAACATAAATCTTGGCATCTTTGTTTGCTCCTTTGATGTTTGCCGAGCTTTATAACCAGTCCCCTCTATTAACTATGCTTATAAGAACACTAAAGCGGTGTTGTTTGTAAAATGTACAATAAAACATCTTTAAACAAAGAAAAATGTCATAAAGGTAATATTCGGGATATCCGAGAATTTCATTTCTGAAAGAAAACCAAAACTCAACACGCAGGTGGACTCAATTCGTGGGAAAGTATTGATATAAGTTTAATATTCTGCACGTTTAACTGTTGGCACCTAAGAACTCTTAATTATACGGTGATATGTCCTTGCACCTTTCAAACTATAAATCAACATTTCGACCGTTGTTTTCTCTACCTGATAATGGAGTCAAGATGACTTCGAAACGTCATAGTCTCATTTCGCTGATTTTTGAGATTGATTTTTATAAATTGTCTTTAAAAAATCTACCACTTGACACATAAAATGCCTCGGTACTTAAGAGAAATGTAGCTTTAAAGTGGTCTGAAAAATTGCGCGCTTACTAATCGCGTGACTAGTGACATCACACGTCACAACCACAAGGTCACATGTATCTTCAATAAAATGTATCTTAAAATATATAACAACACGCAAGCTTTATTTTTTGTACGTTCCAATCAAGGAAAGATATAACCTGGACCTCGTCGCTCATTGAAACGGCAGGAGACAACTGGCCATTTCTAAATGCCCTATAACATTTCTTACAGTGCTTCTAATCGCGCAATTCCTACCCTTACACTGAGATAAAACGCACTTTTAGACATAAACACGTGACTGATGATGTCAGCACATCTAGTTTGCGGAAAGTATATATTTCACGCCAAGTGTTATTTTCATGTAAAGTAGCACCCTCCCGTATAATGTAGCACCCTCTCAAAGTTATTTCACATGCAAATCTTTCAGGTGCAATGGCCGTGCTGGGAAAGTTCTTATCAAAATTATGTAATAATTTAATCTTGCCATTGTTACTGTTGTTATTGCTATTTCTATTGCTATTGCCATTGCTGTTGTTATTGTTATTGCAATTGCTATTGCTATTGCTGTTGCTGTTGCTGTTGCTATTTCTATTTCTATTTCCATTTCTATCTCCACTGCGATTGCGATTGCTATTGGGATTGTAATTGTTCTTGTGTACATTGCAGGCAAAACCTTCCGCGCATGTTGTCGCACCTTATGTCCGCTTCAGAAAACTTGTAAGCTACTCGCTTAATTCAGGTATGTTATTAGCATTGGTAATCATACGGTTTCGAGTTCAATTTGGAATTAATTTGCACAAGTGAGTTTTTCAAAAAGCTAAAATTGCACTCGCCAAAGCGGCTCGTGCAATTTTAGCTTTTTGAAAAACTCACTTATGATAACTTATTAATAATATAAACACGAAAATATTCATGTGGAGGAAGTGCCGGAAGATCTTTCTTGAAGCCATTTTTTCTCATTCGAGAACTTTTTTCAAAGCTTACGTCGTTATTTTACGTCATCATTTTACGTGATATCATTGGCTTAGAAAATTCCCTATTGTCCTTTAGCCAATCATAATCCAGAATTACGATGTGTAATTTAATTGCACTGGTGTTACACTTTTTGCACTAGTGTTACACTTGAACTGCACTGCTCATAGCCAATCACAGTCAAGTAATTTTTTCATGTATATTATTAAGTCAGGTATGTTACTTCAGCATTTTTCTTTGTCCGGTGAAATCTTCTAGTCAACAAACTAGACGAGTAATATCCACGATGCCATGTTTCAGTGGCTAATTCATTACAGTGATCTTAATCCCTTCGCTCGTACACAACATACTCCTAAAACACCAAGTGAAGATATTGAATTGAACAAAATGAAATTTTTCTTTTAACGATTAAAAATTGTCCTGGCCAAACGGAGTCGTAAGTAGACGCAAGGTCTCAACTTGCGACTCCGTTTGGCCAATCCTTGAGTGCACGTGCGTTGACTTGCGATGACTTGCGCTCACTTTGATCGAGATCAAATTTGCGCGCAAGTCTACGCAAGTTTTTCACCGTTTGACCAACCAACCCAAGTCAACGCAAGTTGAGTGACGTCCATTAACCTATCATTAGCCAATGAAATACAGGATATGTCTACCTTGCGACCTGTGTGTACTTGCGAGGAAACTTGCGAGTCCGTTTGGCCACCCAACGCAAGTCTCTATGCAAGTTCAACTTGTGGCTACTTGCGACTACTTGCGAGTCCGTTTGACCAGGGCTTAAGATATGATGACAGAATGTAAAAATGTCTGCCAGACATTTTCAGTCTGGCATCACACCCTTTTGCATGTACAATTCTAGTTATAACACTCCTTTTAAAGCTTAAGTACACGCACATAGTAATTTTAACTAAACTAGACGTTATTTGTAGCTCTTCATCAATAAAAATTAGGCTTTTGACTTTTTTCGAAGTCATTTTCGTGATAATCCCCATATCAGTGAGACAACGATAAATAATGGTAATAGGACTGAGTGGAGTCCAATTCGGTCGGTTATCATAAGAGTGATAACAAAATCGGACGACCGCGCAGCGGGAGTCCGATTTGTTTATCACGAGTATGATTACAGACCGAATTGGACGACACGAAGTCTTATCACCAATTAGTCAAAAAAATTACAATTTCCGAGAAAGAACAATAGCCAAATTATGAAAGAAAGGGACAATTTGCATTAAAATACCTACAAAGGAGATGTAAACATTCTAAGGCCACTGCGCCTCCTACCAGCAATTAGGCGCCAAAAACACAAAAGCGCACGCACGCACACACGCACGCACGCACGTAACTACAACTTTGAAAGTGATTGGTTGATTTAAATTGCAACTTTGAACGTGATTGGCTTATTGAACAGTCCGATAACAAACTGTCCAATAACAAACTGTCCGATAACAACTTGGCAAGTGAATTAGTGGAAAATAGGAGTTTTTTAAACCAATTACAATGGAGGAAATTGTAATTTTTATGATTATATATAAAAAAAGGAGATGAATTGAACCAATTCTAACTATTTCACTCCTTAAAGATAAGACAGAAAAAAACACATAGAAATTGAGAAACTATAGAATGCGTCGGATATACAGATTTCACAATGAGATTATAAGCTCGAGATTTCTTTCCACCACAATTGCTACTAATCTCGCAATCTGATTGGCTAACTTGCCGTTGTTGATCAACCTCGTTCCTAGGGTCTTTTCCCTGGCTTGGAGGTGGGGCCAAGCCAGGGAAAAGACCCTGGGAACGAGGCTGCTCGCGTCAATGTGTCGCGCAATGTCTTTTATTTCAGCTCGTGCTCTGAAAAAAAAAAACATTTTCTTTAACGTTAATATTAGGGCCATTTATACGGGGAAACTAATCCGCGGATTAAATAAGACGCGAACTTGGTTTTAAGCTCGGATCAAATACGCCGCGGCTTATGTAAGACGCAAAGCCACTCGTATAAATGGTATCGCGGCTTGTTTACGGCTTACGTAAGACGCGAACTCACACTGCGCAAGCGCAAGTTTTTCCCGCGCTCGCTCGAGCGCAATTTCGATCTGAAAAAAAAAAAAAAAATGAATGCGATAGTGGTGGCCGTATTAAAGAGGTTCTGTAATTAACAAAATGATTGACTGAACTTTTCTTCGGGCCAGAATAAAGTGGCCGTAATAACAAGGTGACCGTGTTAATTGGGTGGTCGTAAGGCGCGGTTCCACTGTATAGCATTTCACCCCTTGGCCGAGATAATAAAAGCATTGGCAATCCTTCGTGATTCACCGCGAAAGTTCCTTGCTTGCCGATAAAAGGACCAAGTCGTTTGCACAGTTTTTGGAACGATTCACGAGAAACCCTGAAGTTTTGCCTGAATTCTCGGTTAAAATGTAAGATCTAGATCCATCTCCTGCACATTCCGCTCCCACCATTCTTGATCGCCTTCGTCCAGCTTGTCTCGGCTTTCGCTTATATTTTTTCAGAGACTCAACAAATTTCATTTAGAAGCCGTAGTGCAAAATACTTAACTGAAGCTTAGTTTTTAATAAAAACCCGAAGAGTCATCGTTTTCTTCGCGAAGAAGCCTGCCGTCTCGTTTCGCTGGTTGCTCGTTGACTGGACCGCGATTGCTATGACAACGAACACCGAAGCGAGGCATTAGTCGCGAATAAGCCGTGAACCGTTTATACGAGCTCTTCGCGTCTTGTATAAGCCACGCTCGTGTAAATGGTCAAGTTCGCGTCTTATTTAATCCGTGGCTGGTGTAAGCCGCGGATTATTTTTCTCGTGTAAATGGCCCTATTGTGGTAAAGAACAAATCGATATGTGGTTTAGTACGGTCTGTTCTCTTATCGACAACGATACGCGTCATCACAGTGGTCAAAATTTGTTGTGGACTCACGAGGCGCAGCCACTGTGATGACGCGTATCGTTGTCGATAAGAGCACTGACCACGCTAAACCACATTCGATTTGTTAAATCGCATGATGGTTGACGAGTGCGCAGCCCGAGTCAACTAGAAATCAATATGGCGAATAATCTAATTGTTTTAGTTTAAATAGTCATAAATCTACTAGTCGTTTAAAACTTTATCTAAATCCTGACGGACCGAAATCGTGGCGTTACCTAGCGCCAAAGCTGTGGAATCTGCGACCAGAGTCACACAGAACTATTAGATCTTTTAGGGACTTCAAAAACAGTATAAAGAAAATTGACCTTTTGGGCCTTTAGACCTAACTTTTCAGTTATTGTTATATTGTGTACATATGATTATCGTTTTAATTTCCTAGCATAGCGTGTAATTATTTTAGATTGTATTTTAGGATCCTGACTTGAACTTTTTAAAATGTTGTAAAAAATTTAAAAGTTTTGTTCATATGTTATAGTATTTACTTTTAAGTTTAATTTTAATTTGTGTGGAATACCTGTGAATTAGCTGGTGTGTCATTTCGTTATGTATCCTAATATTATAATATTACAGCGCAGTCAGAGTACGTATATCAACGGGGGTTCATCTTCCTTAATTGTTCACATCTGAGTTTCTCAACTATTATTTCCATGTGAGTGCATAATTCCTTCAAACGAATGATCTCATCTTCAAGTTTTGTTTTGAACATTCGGTTGTATCTCAGAAAAGAAATAAGTGCCCTGTCCCGAATAAGCGCCCTGTCTCGAATAAGCGCCCTCCTTTGAGGTACCAAAAGTAAATAAGCGCCCAGGGCGCTAAATCGAATCATTACGGTAACCTGGTTAACTCTCCTATTGCAGCCGCGGCCACTATCTACAAACAAATAGCAAACACAACGAACTACTTGAAGACATAATTGATCACCACTTGCGTTTTTAAGAACCTATTTATTATTAGCATTATTATTATAAGTCCTTAAAGTCTTGCCGCTTTTAACTTATGGTGCCGAGTTCAATCCGTGAGCCTAGGGTGGTCATAACTTGATGGATAGAGTCCTCCTAAGTATGTGAGCAGTTCCAAGGAGGACGGTCTTCTGCATTATTATTATTATTATTATTATTATTATTATTATTATTATTATTATTAAGGGGTATGAGAGGATGTCTTTTTGTGACACCTACGCGTAGCTACTTCCGGCGGTTTTGAGTAGCTGATAACGGTTCATTTTGACCTAATTTGTTGCTGAGCTCTTTGCAGTCAGTTGATGAACAATTTTGTGTCACTGCTCCGGTCATAAGTCGTCATAAGTCTGCCCGGATGTAAGCCCTACTTTACTTTCGTTATTCATAATCACTGTCACAGAAGCAGTACAGTGTTGACAAAGTATTTACAACAACCTCGTCAAAAACTATTGAAAATCGGTTTAATGTTTCAAGTGTACTAGGGTTATTAAAAGTCGGCATTTAGAGCTTCTCATAACAGCATTTGGATCCTTCTTGATTCTTCTAAATATCAGAACTAAGGTAGAATACAGAAAGTACAGGAGTAATGTTTAACAAGTTTTAACTTGCCTTCTAGTGATGAAAAACTGGTCTGCTAGCGACCGTTACAGTCACCTTGAAGGTGGCATGAAATACGAAAATGGAAAACTGACGGTACCCAAGGCTGGAATGTATTACATTTATGTACACCTCAAGTTTGCGACTAAAGGAAGAGTGCAAGTTCTAGTGAATAATGATTTAGTCAGCTTGATTACGGCACCAGTTACGACGGAAGCCCCTGAATTGACGTCAAGAGGCGGTGGTGCGTTTTTCCTGAATACCGGTGGCTCTATCTCGTTGCGGATTCATCCGTACGGGGCGCCACCCGATGGCGTCGTGAAATTTTGGATGCGGAACAATCTTTGTTACTTCGGGGCGTTTTTGATTTGAGTTTCTAATACAGTTGTATCGTTGTAGCGATGTCTACGTTGTGCTGTAGTAAGGGCTTTAACATTTTTTTAATATATATACCAGTAGCTTAACGTTTTAAGTGTCAACCCTCCTTAAATAAAGTCTTATTAAAGTCTTATATTATTATTATTATTATTATTATTATAATTATTATTATTATTACGTTCTGTAGTGCTGATAACCGTTGGTATCCTGGAACTTGTAACCTCCAGCTAGAAGTAAAATTGTTCATCTTCAATGCTTGAACAAAAGGCTGAGGCCTTCTCTGGGACCTTAAGTCGCCTAAAGTCGCCTAAAGTCGCCTTAAGTCGCCTTAAGTCGCCCTAAGTCGCCTAAAGTCGCCTTAAGTTGCTATCGGTTACGCAATGTTAAAAAAGTTTCAACACACTCAAATCGCCCCTGTAGAAGGTTATTAGACTTATAACTGTCATGTCAGGGCAAACTGCACTCTAACCCTATGGAGGAGGAGGCACGATGGCCCAATGGTTGGTGCAATGGACCCCTATTGTGGATCATTGCATTGTGTTCATACTCTCATAGTGCCTCTCCTCACCCAGATGTATAAATGGGTACTGGATATGAAACAGGAGGGGCAGGGTGCACCAGAGGTAGCCTCAAAAGGTGTGTGTTATTTAGGGACTGTGCAATAATTACCTGGAGAGGGGGCTGGGAAATGGGTGAAATATGCCCCAAAACTAAGTCATACCCCCTCTCATAAAGCAAAAATTAATTTCACCCCCCCTCACATAATGATGATATTAAGGCTACCCCCCCCCCCCCCCCCTTTGAAAAAAGTCTCCTCCGATTGATTCTCTCATACCTGGTTTACTTGTTGGAGTTCTTCCTCCGGTACAAACATCACTTCAAGTGACTCTTGAAGTATGTCGAAGAGTCATTTGAAGAGTCATCAGAATCACTGGACTCTGAGCTTGTGCCGTCTTCGCATGAATTGGGAGATTCCTGATCTTCTACAACATCTCTGGCACTAAGGTTCCCGCGTGCGTGGGCGAGAACTCGGTCAATCAACTCAGCCTTACTTCCACTTATCTTAAGACCTTTTTGCTTTAGATACATCTTCAGCTGCTTGTTGGTAAGCGCTTTTACATCTTTTTCAATTGTCCAAGAAATAAGCGGAAGAGTGTTCCTTTCTCTTACTCTTTTTTTGGCTTTTGCATCGAGGAACTCAAGGTGCTGTACATAACTTTTACGTGCAGTCTCGTCCACGTTGTACTGGGAACATACCTCTTGCAAAGACCTTTCTTCAGATAGGAAAACAACAGTTCATAGATCAGAACGACCTTAGAGTTGATAAATTTGTCAGGTTTATTCCAATGTTAGTATTTATATTTGAACTCTAATAATTCTTCCACTACTTTTCCAGTTTGCAAAAAGGAATGAAAAAAATAATGCCCCCCTGTATGTATTAAATTTTACATCCAACATCCCCTCTCTCTTGTTGTCATTTTCTCCTATGCCACCCCCTCTAATTTTCCAACCCCCCCTCCTCCAGGTAAATATTGCACAGTCCCTTAAGAAATTCCAATCTTCACAAGCAAGGTTAGGATTTTAACTATAGAGAAGACGTGTCGATGATCGTATTTCACTATTAGAAAGAAGCAGCGGTTGGACGTTTCGATTTCATCGCTGACTTCACAGTCAATAAAATCGTGAAAATCAGAATGTGTTCAGAATGCATGACTAACATATGGAACGGCATTATTTGGATGGAAAGTTTACCTACTTATCGCGTCAATATCCTAACATAAGCTTGGTGTAATAAATGACTGGTGTTTAGTCCCACCTCCTGGATTGCAATTTTGCTTGTGAAAACAACTGTTTTTCCCTTTAATGAAATCTACCAGATATCTTAAGACCACTTGGTTCTAAATGAGTTGATAACCACTGAAGATAATGAGTAATGACTCTAGAAACGATTTAATGAAATGCAAACTGTGAAGGTAAATGTAAGGGATTCATGAGACGTGGGCTGTGTAGGTATATCTTGGGAATTAATACGATGAAAGCTGTGTAGGTATATGTGGGGGATTAATGAAATGTAAGTTGTGTAGAGCTGTGTAGGTATACGTGGGGGATTAATGAGATGTAGGCTGTGTAGGTACATGTAGGGGATTAATGAGATGCACGCTGTGTAGGTACATGTGGGGGATTAATGAGATGCATGCTGTGTAGGTATATGTGGGGGATTACAAAGAATAATGTAAGGTAAATAATAAAAATATACAGTGAAAATAAAACTTATATTAACACTTTGGAAGATGCCTTTGGAAGTAAAAATAACGATGAATTCTCCTCGTCACTTCACGGAAAATTCAAATTACGCCGCTAACTAAAATAACAAAACTGATGCCTGCGATCAAAGAGCTTCCTATTTCCATTTATCTACCTGGGCATGCCTAGGACCAAAACAAATCTCGTAAGAGGTGGTTTTGGTTAGCCTGTGAATCCAGATCAGACGGATTTTGGTGGGATATTCAAATTAGTATATACACACTCGGTGATCTTGATCTATTTCAAGCTTTTTGATTGGTTCGCTATCTCGGGCTAATGAGCACTATTCACCTTCTCGCGAGTGAATAATGCATAATCCATGCAAAAACAAAATGGCCGGCGTGAACTCGCCTTTCGCCAGTGTTTTTGAATGGAAATCCTGAGAATACAAGAAAATGCTGTACCAGAAAATACAAAGAAGGCTATGAAATTTGGCCTGAAAGTTTACAAAAGATAGAAAAAACTTACCGACGTTTCACTTTCGAGCAGTTTCAGGAAATGTCCTCGACAATCACAGATTTCATCAATCTAAACAAACCTGACCGCCAAGTCGTTCTTCACTCGGCATTGGCAGAAACAAATACCGAAATCGCTCTATAGGTTTGCAACGAATTTCCTGTGACAAAACGGTGCTATGTAATTAAGTCGGAGACACCGTAGTCCGTCCCGTCCTTCATGCAATATCTGCTTGAATCACTGAGTCAGACTTTGTCCCGAGATGAAAAGTTTGTTGTTGTCAGTGTTTAAGATATACTAAAAGTTCTTGGCCTCTACCTTCGTATTGAAAGTTCAATAGCAGAAATATTTTGCATTACCAGTGTACGCAGCTCAGGGTCGTGAAAGAATTTGTTTCCCTTCCTAAAGAAGATCCTTCACACTTGAATGTAGTAAACTGTACTTAAACACTTCAAGAGGTCGCACTGAATCTATTCTGGAAATAATCCACTCAACAGGCAGATCGTTCGAGATGAATGAATCACCTAAAGAACATCTGATAAACCCGGTCCATGAAGATGGTAACAAGCCGACTTCGTTGGTATCTTTTCGACTGAAAGAAATCACGAATCAAACAGAGGAATCTGGCCATTCAAACCATGATCATTGCAACCGACAAGAAGTGAACCCTGGGAAAGCGAAACCTGCTCAAGGATCAAATCGCGCCTTGTTCGCCCTGGATATCGTTGTGTGCTTAATATCTCTTCTGACTCTTTTTAGAAACTTTGAAAGCCAGATAACTGGAGGTATAAAATCAGCATTTTATGCATGGCGACCAAATTATTCCGCAAGGAGTCTGTTTTATCGTTGAAATAAATTGTCTTACGCAAAGATCATGCGCAGAGAGCGTGTTTCTTTGTTGTCTCGCGTGTCAGGTCAGCTGTTGTGAAATGTTTTTTTATGCAAAGATAATTTATGCAGCGAACATGGTTATCAACGGGACACAAAGTCGCTCACTCTGATTTTTTCTTTCGGGGAGGGCGACTGTAACACCAGTTATCTATAAGTCAAACGAAATCTAAATGTAAAAAATTGTCATTTCCAACGGCTAACGATGCTCCAACTTGATTGGAGAGATCGCAAACAAATATCTATTCTTGTCATTCAAACTGGTCCGTGATTGGTTGAAAACTCTCTGCTGGCCCAGTCGTAAACGTACGCGATACATTTCACGCCCAGTTTCGTAGTTGTGAAGGACATGTACGTACAGACATCTACAAAGATGGCGCTGTCGATGACAACTTTTTGGCTTGTGCTAATGTTAGGTTGTTCCATGGTTGCCAGTGGACGCACTGGCGAAGAAAATCAGCGCTGTGGTGACCAGAAGTTCTACTGCTCGACGACAGATCAATGTTTCGATCGAAGTCTGAGATGTACCGGATCAAAGGTCTGCGTTGATTCCAGCGGCAATGAAGCAAAATGTTTTGAAAGTAGTACTCCTGGTAAGTACAAATACTTCAAGAAAACGGCTCCATTGCCGTCTAGTGGAAGCTCCTCTAAAAGGAAACGATCAGTAAGCCTATGGCCAAGTCATTGGTTTGTAGAATACCGTGGCTTTGTTTACGAGTTTGGGTCGTCATACGGTACTCATGGACTTGATGTGAACGATCCCAACTATAAATATGGCCTGGGAGGAGAAAAAATTCTTTCCGAAGATTTGGTTGGAAGCAGCAGTTGTACTAGGGATCAAGTTAACAGCTTCGTTAAAAGGTGGCGCGACGCAAATCCCAACTATAACCTGTTTTTAAACAACTGCCAGCACTTTGCCAAACTACTGCTGGAAGAACTTGGAATGAACTGCCCCAACAGAAGAAGAAGGGAAGTGGACGACACAGAAAGTTTGAAGGCTCCCAGTGAGTGTTTATCCTCTTCTGCAATTCGTTGGAAATTTCATTCTATGTTTGTTCCACTGATCTCACTCGCCGTCCTCCTCAACATTAACTGAACACGGTCGATGTCGGTGAACGCTATCAGTTTGGCATTAACATTGACTGCTGACAGCCGGATTTTTCTCGAAGGGTCATACCTCAGTAGTATGCATGGAATATTATAGTTTCCTACTAACAATTCAGTGAATAGACACTAAGAATTCGTGAACTAAATCCGTAGAAAGTGTGCTACTGCATAAATTAGAGAGGTCAAAAACTGCTAGAGCGATCAGTCTTTCACAGAATGGACACTTCAGTTATCTAAGAAATGTGATTTAGTTACGAGTGATATATCCGTAACGGCGGAAATTGCTGATCATAAATTCTTTTGTAGTCAGTTGCGCCTTTCAGATTAACGTTTTGACAACATTTGTAGTGAAAACGTAGCGTAGTTTGAGGCTGGTAGATCTTGGCATACGTTCATGTTCCTTGACTGCTAAATCCGAGAAAGAAAAATGTTTGTTTTACTACGTTCCTAGAAAGTGTACTGATTTGTCGCGCACGAATAAGACCAATTCAAAATTTAGATGTAGGAGAAAGGTTGCATGGATTGCAACTGGCATAATATTTTGAAAAGTTTCAATTCAGGGTTGCTTTCGTAGCTTCAAAATGACAATAATAGACCACGTAGTATTAGCATAGCACACTGATCGACTATTCGGTAAATGCGCAATGCGCAACCTGGTTAGCTACACGGGTAATGATCTTTAAACGGTCGACAGATTAAGCACCAGCAGCCAGTCAATTCTTGAACTGAAATAGCTTAAGCTTCACGATTTTGTGATATTTCTAAAATAATAACAAATTCGTTTGATTGATCGAACGATCCATGCATGGGTTATCCTGAAAGAATTAAACAGCTCGCTCTGTTTCTATCGGCTTTGGATAGACTAATGGAAACATTTTCTAAGAAACTCGAAAAAGTTACTGTGCTGACAAGGTTACTGATAAGCGAGCAGCGAAACTGAAGAAGAAGGAAAGATTAGTGACATCAAACTTTTCTTTAACTACACTTCCCATCATACGCTAGCCTGAATTTCAGTCGTCTCCAGGAGTCGTACAAATCAAGAATTTCGTCTCGGCGCTAAATGGTCAACATTTTCTTGGTTAGCCCAGCACTCGAAAATTCCCGAGAAAACGGAACTTCTGAAAAGTTACGTTCTGTGGTCCTGGCTGGAATGCTAGTCCATTGCAGGTCACTCCCCCGCAATTTGTTAGGTTTCCCCAACAATTCGCCGGTACCCATTAATACTCCTGGGTGGAGAGAGGCACTGTGAGAGTAAAGTGTCTTGCCCAAGAACACAACACCGTGTCCCCGGCCAGGGATCGAACACGGACCGCTCGCTCCGGGAACGAGCGCACTAACCATGAGGCCACCGCGCCTCCCACATAGAGTGATATAAGGTAAATAATAAATATATGCAGTGAAAAAAAAACTTATATTAACAGTTTGGAAGATGCCTTTGGAGAGGGTGGCAAAGGTAGGGTACCAATCACGCGTCACGCTGAATTTTTCTAATAAATCACGCATCACGGAGAATTTTTTTCACCAATCACGCGTCACGTAAAAATAAGTAAATACGTCGCCAATTTTACTTTCTCAACCCTAAAAGCGTCGTTAAAAAAAGAACTCTGCCGATTCAAACACAAAAATGCGTCGGCAAATATGTCACCTCTCATGCGAAAACGTTCCTTACAGTATCCGTTCGAACGGCTGAACGCACGGCGAGTGAACGGATAATTTAAATAACAATAGTCAGTTTACTTGTTCCAAGATATCTCTTTGTCTGAGAAGCGTGTTCATATGTTTCTACCTGTTTCGCCAATATACGTCGATTGACAAACGGAGCAGCTGAATTTGTACACATGCGATTTACAACGCAAAGGTACAACGACAACCAACGAAATGCGGAATCATGTGGGGGAAGAGTGAATGTACGAAATGTCCGCCGCCTCAAAAGAGAAAAAACACTGTTCGTTCTTGAGATAAAAAAACACACTTGCGCCGTTGTACAGAGGTGACCATTAGTGGAGGTTCGACTGTATAAACAATTTTGACAACAGTCTATCTTTTCGTTGAATGGGCGCCGACAAAACGTCAATTCATATGACTTCAGGTAATCTAAATTTGCATAATTCTTTGACCTGTGTATACTCATAATACAAGGAATTGAACGCTCAGCGTCATTTCACCCAGTTTTCATCGACATTTTAATTTACCGAGAAACTCCCTCTTTTTTAAATTTCTTTTTACGCTTATTGTAAGGTTCAACGCCTCAAAAAAAACAACAAAAAAAAAACAAAAAAAAGCAAGGAAAAAAGAACAGTTTTGAGCGCAGAGAAAGAAAAAGCCAACGCATAGAAAGTTCTAAGTAACGAATACATTATACTGACAAATTTGACAACAATAACCTTTGCCGGAATTGGTGACTCGACTCAATTTTGATTCCACCTTGTCACCCACAGAGGGATCACATGAGATAGCATTGCGGCTGCGTGAACTCAGTGCGTTGTTGCCTTCGTTGTGACGGATTGTCTTTTCTGTCCTGCGAAAACTTGGTTTTTGCCACACACAAGGCCGCCTGATTCGCCTACTAAAACATCGAAAGAAATTCGTGTAGAGATGCACCCGGTACCAGGAGAGAGACCTTCCAAGTCTTCGAGACGCGGCAATGAGAAAGACGGGAAAAACGTCATAATTGACTCCCGTCAAAACGCAGCAAAACGATGAAGACATGGCAAACGCTCAGATCAGTGCTTTGCAAAAATCTATGGAACAAGGCTTTTCCCGGATGGCCGAGTCGTTGACCACGGCCCTAGCTAACACAAACCCACCTTAAGGCAAATGGGACACACAGATGTGGGCTACATTGATGATTCATACTTACAAGGGCCCTCATTTGATGACTGCAGTAATAATGTTCAGGACACTGTCCACTTTTTCACCAAAGTGGGTTTTTTTCTAAATCAAGAAAAATCAAATCTCATACCCAGCCATGAGTTAACATTTTTGGACTTTATCTTAAACTCACTCACGATGACAATGAGACCAACACCAGAGAAAGCTGAAAAGCTGAAAGAGAAATGTTTAGCTGTATTGACAAAAACTCATGTTTAATTTCATGATGTCTCAGAAGTGATGGACTTAATGGTTTCTATGTTCTCTGGTGTTGAATATGTACAGTTTTTCAATAGACATCTAGAAATAAACAAAATCAAAGCTCTGAAAGAAAGTAGGGGAAACTACAACTCAGTAATGATATTGTCAGTTACATCAGTCATAGACCTCAAATGGTGGATCAAAAATGTTGAGAGCTCGTTTAGGTGGATATCCCATGGGGATCCATTACTCTCCCTGTATTCTGATGCCTCAAAAGAAGGGTGTGGGACAGTGTGCAAGGGAGATAAAGCAGGAGGTCGATGGACTGTAACTGAGTTTAACTGTCACATCAATGAGCTGGAAACATTTGCGCTTTTTTTGCTTTGAAATCATTTTGCCACTCAATGACAAATTTTCATATTAACATCTACATAGATAATACCACTGCTGTCTCTTACATAAATGCCATGGGTGGGACTCATTCTTTGGAATGTAATAAGATTGCACGTGAAATTTGGACCTGGTGTATCCAGAGAAATATCTGGGTGACAGCAATCTCATTACCAGGTAAAGAAAATGTTGATGCTGATAGGGAATCCAGAACATTTAATGATAACACCGAATGGTCTCTCAATGAAAACATTTTCCACAGCATTGTTGAGACCTATGGCATGCATGCCATCCATTGATCTTTTTGCATCTAGAATTAACAGAAGAGTTCCCCGTTATGTGTCTTGGAGGCCAGACCCTGAGGCACAATTTGTGGATGCTTTCTCTTGCTCTTGGTCTCAAGAACAATTTTATGCTTTCCCTCCTTTTAGCCTGATACTTTGTTGTTTAAAGAAAATCGAAATGGAGGAAGGGGAAGGGATCATAGTTGTTCCAGTCTGGCCCACCCAACCTTGGTATCCAAAGCTGATGAGTCTTTTGGTCGACACGCCCAGATTATTACCAGTGAGAAGAGGGACATTGTATCTTCCAAGCAAGCCCAGTCAACCACATTCCATGGAGGGTACACTGAAACTAATTGCATGCAAGTTGTGGGGAATCCCTTACGAAGTAAGGCATTTCTGCAGAAGCTACCAAGATTATCCTCAAGTTGTGGAGGAAAGGCACATCTAAACAGTACCAATCCTACTACAAAAATGGCTTGACTTCTGTCATAGAGAACAGATTAGTACAGTTCGTCCCTCTTTAGCCCAAGTCATAGAGTCTCTACTGACTTTATTTAACAATGGTCATAGTTATAGTAGCCTTAATACTGCTCGCTCAGCACTTTCTTCAATACCCCCTTCAATAGATGCTATCCCAGTTGGGCTACATCCTTTAGTTATCAGGTTTCTAAAGGGAGTATTTGAATCTCGCCCAGCGATGCCTCGTTATACAGCAGTTTGGGATGTAAACTAGACTACGAGTAGTCCCTCTTTCGCTTAGTCCGTCGTGCGTGGCGCGAAAGAAAACCGCGAGAAAAAAAATGGCCGCGCGAAAGGAGGGACTACCGCTTAAGCCCAAGAGTTTGAATTATGCGTTGCTCTCACAACGCAAAAATATGATTGGCTTATGTTAGGAGCGTTGACAACGTGTTGTCAACATTCGAGATACCTGTGACGTCTTGCAGGAATGTTTTGGAACCGTAGCAAATCGAAGCGGTACCAGAGCAAATCGAAGCGTTGGAATCGAGCTTCGCAAGCCGTGATGTTCTTGCGAATCTGCCAACAGGCTTTGGAAAGATTTAAATTTATCCAGTGTTTTGTTTGGCAAAGCTTTCTGCCTCCAACCCGACTGCGAGCGTGTTAGTGATTTCGCCGCTCAACAGCATCGTCTAAGTCAGCGACTATAAATTCACTGAGCTTGGCCTTTTTCTGCCGTCCATTTGAAAGATTGAACCGGACTCTCACTTGAAACCGGACATTCACCTGAAATTTTCCGCTGCTATCGGCAAACATTTCACCGCAGTTGGATGATCTCCTATGTATAATGTATAATGTATAATGTATAATGTAAATTCTCGGTTGAAACTCTGTTGAAATTTTCGCAATAACTTTTAGACGCAGCGAAAATCGTTACAAGAGGCCTCTTTCGCCGTCTTCTTTTTAAAACTTCTTTGGCAGTTTCGCTGAACGAACACTGAACGAAGATATACTTCTCACGGCATATGTTTTTGCCTGGCTACTTGAAGATAGAGTAGAGCAATTTTATTCAGATCTCCTAGGGCTATTGATAACAGGCGATAATAAGAGGAGGTCAAGGTCAGAAATCCTACACCGAAAAATCACTCGGCCGTGAAAGGGCAAACTCTTGGGCTTAGGCGGTAGTCCCTCCTTTCGCGCGCTCCTAGCCCCCAGGATTTCGCGCGGCCATTTTTTTCTCGCGAATTTCTTTCGCGTCACGCACGACGGACTAAGCGAAAGAGGGATTACTCGTAGTCTAGATGTAAACCAAGTTCTTGATTACGTAAAGACTTTGTTCCCTGTTAATAAGATTTCTCTCAAGAGTTTAACTCTGAAGCTCACAATGTTATTAGCTCTAGTCACTGCTCAAAGGGGGCAATCCCTTCTTTTTCTCAATGTGGACAGCATGATAGATTCTGACTCCTTTATAGTGTTCAGACTTCAAGAGCATGTTAAACAGTCCAAACCAGGGTCCAAGGGTATGGTGATTGAACTTAAATCATTCACAGACCCAAGACTTTGTGTTGTGACCACTCTTAAGGAGTATTTGACTAGAACAAAGTTTGCAAGGGAGACTCGTTCATGTGGTCAACTGTTGGTAAGTTATGTTAAACCGTACGGTCCAGTGTCTAGAGACACGATCAGTCGTTGGGTTAAGTTTTTATTACAAAGTTCAGGCATTGATGTAAACATTTTCAAGCCTCATAGCACAAGGTCAGCTTCAACTTCTAAGGCAAAGCTGAGTGATGTTCCATAAGCAGATATTCTGGACAAGGCTGGATGGAAGTCAGAATCCACCTTTGCAAATTCTATGACAAAAAGATTGTGGAAGACACGTTTGCCAATAAAGTTTTGCAGTAATATGTTCACTTCTGTGAAATTATTTACTACTAGCCTGTGCATCTGTCTTTGAAGTCTCATGTGATCCCTGTGTGGGTGACAAGGTGGAATACAGAAGTTGAACGAGACTTACCGGAAGTTGAAATTCGACTGGGATTCCACCTTTGTCACCCATACAGAGAGGGATTACATGCCCTCCCTTGGACCCACCCTGTTACTTACTTCCTACGATGCACATGGCTAGTGCTTAAAGACCGAGTTCACGCAGTCGCAATGCTATCTCATGTAACCCCTTTGTGTATGGTGACAAAGGTGGAATCCCAGTGGAACTTCAACTTCCGGTAAGTCTCGTTCAACTTCTGTATTTGATTTGAAAATATCTTTAAATTACGGCAGATGGTCGGAAATAAACATACCTAAAGGTTTGAACCTTTTTCAAATACTCATTTGCAGTTACTCATTCAGTTCTGAGGTTGAGAAAGAAACAAAAACTAAAATTGACTTACACCGCATGTTTACAAGACCTGAAAAAGTTCTTGTTTCGGCAAACAACTCAATTTCAGCTTTCCTTCTTGCAGCTATAATTTCGAGTCAGTTGTTGCCGATTGATCGTCTTAAAACCACACTTCGGAAAATATTAGTGTGCTATAATACGAAGATGTTCTTTTACATTGTTCTTCTGTGTTGTGATACTGACAGTTCTTTCTAGCGGCAAGAAAAAAAAGGCAAGCTACAGCTGACTGGACGACACATCACAACTTGGTGTAGTTGCCGGGGCGAATTGCAGCGTGTTCAGTTTTCAGACATCACACAAGAACAAAGCTTTCTGATTAAATTCTGGTGAGTGACTTCATATTTGCTAGGGGTACTTTGAATAAATCAAGATAACCTCGCTAACCCCGGGAAAAACTACGAAGAAATCTAAAAGCACATGCACATACGTACTCGAAGCCTGGTCAGCCTGCGCTCGTGGTTGTTTAGGTCTCGGTCGGGAGCGCGCGCGGCGAGACCCACGCGAAAGGGCTGGCATGCGAAGCGCGCTACAATGCAAAAAGCCAGATAGACGCTTGGGTTCGAAACACAAACACTAGCAACAGGCCATCCTCAAACAGTGTGATTGCTAATGCTACCTATAAAGACATTGAATTACCACATATTTCCGCTTGTTTTAATACTTCGTACCACCTGAAAACACTGGTATACTAGCGGTGCAATTCACAAGAGAGCCTAAAAATGCCCCTTTAAAAGTACCGTTTTACACAGTGTGCTCCAATTTTTCATTATTGTGCTACTGCTAGGCTCAGCTTTCAGCCGTGGGTGTTTCGGTGCGCCCGCGATCCCCTCTACCCCTACCCTGCTAAGGCTCGATGCCCAAATAATCTCACTGTTATGCTTAAAACGTCTCTATTATGCACCTTCATGTTCATATAAAAAACCTAACTTTACCCTTAACGCCTGTTTTCCTGAAGAATGAGGGACGCCTCAATGCAATCCTCTATTGCTCTAGCTTGGTTATCACAGAATGAAGTTCCTAGTTATGAAAAAAGTCATTCTGATGTAGCATAAGAGGGCTTAACTAGCAAAACCTGTTGGCACGTGTCATGTGTACTGTGCAAGTCAAGTGAATGGTGCTAGACTAGTCTCTTGGTCTGCCCAAGGCCCCCAACCTTACATCTACTATTCCAGCATAATGCTTGATTCTTTTGCCTCACCATTAGGCTCAAAACATTGCTGTCAGAAGGTGTAAACCCCTACAATAAAGGTAGTTTTAACATAATCAAAACATTCCCACTGATTGTGTGAACATTAACTAGTTGCACTTCGTCTGTTGTTGTTTACCTTAAGCTACCTTCCTTTCACACCACGCTATGGACAAGAGTTCAGTTTCCAGAAAGTTACAAAAATACACTTCACTTGAATCTCTTCTGTATAATTTGATTTACATAATGAGTTTTACAAACGCTTCATGTTCCGACGGAGAACTTGCATAACATTACAAGTTTCTTTTTTCTTAGTCCCTGGATATTATATTATTAAAATCATATATTTACAATTGCGATATATATACAACATTGAACTTTTGATGTTTGAAAAGCCTCCAAGGCATGTTTTTGATATGTTGATCAACGATAGAAATTTTAAACATCGAGGGAAGCTCTTAGAAATGTTACATTGAATATCTGATCTAATGGCCTGTTTTCTCCCGAAAGTGCGATAAAAGCGAGGTTTATCTGTGGTCTTTCGACAAAGCTCTTTACAAGGTCTCGCAAAACCTACAAAACTGCGATAAACAAAGGAGTTCAGTATTTAAGATGGAAACTCTTACTGTTGCATTTTGCCTGGTCAATGTTCCATTCGAGATTCTGGATCAAAGGGAAAAGAGAATATACGATAGCTTAGATATGTTTAGTTGATAGCAGAATCGTCTGATATTATAATGACACCAGGGCTGTTTTTGACACATTCTGCTAACAAGGAAGACACTGCAGTGTTGTGTGGAAATCTTTGTATCAGTGCAGCGAGTAGAAGGGAAAATTCAGCTTGGTGGAGAGTCTTGCGGCTTTCATCTTTAGAACCTAAATAACAAATTCAGTCAACCACATCCATAAGCAAAACATTATTTTTACATAATATTGGATCGATCAAAGAGGCTAGATGGTTACCAGATCAACGGATTGCAGTACAAAACAGCTCAACTTAAGTCTTATTTACTCCTTAATTAAAAAATAACAGTAACCATTGGTAGTTAATTTTATCAGAAACAGTGACCTTGCCATAAAATTATGCAATTGAAATGTGAATAAAGTTAAAGTTTTCTTTGAATCAAGTAATGCTTCTTCTGATGAGTGGATATTTATGCTTTGAAAACTAACCCATAGTCAACTAATTTTACTTGTCGTATATTAACACTTTGCCTTCTCATACATCTTACCGTTTCGTTTTCTTACTTCACGATGTGCCAACACCAGAGAACAAGAAGCAGCACAGATTTCAACAGCAGCTTCCTTCAAATCAAAATACAAACACATAAACTTTAAAATTAGCGCACCCAAAGTGAATCTACACCCTTAGCCTCGCCTTGTATAAGCTGATAAGAAGGAAGATCACTAAAACAGTTTTTTCTTTCTTACTATATGGTTGATGAAGGACATCCAAGTATGGTGGTCATTATTATTATTATTATTATTATTATTATTATTATTATTATTATTATTATTATTATTATTATTATTATTAAAGATTCGCACAGCTATTGATGATATTGAAGCTGGTTTCGTCATTGGCTCCGGGCAACAACAAGTTGCCTAGGGAGGCCAAGAAACACCCCTTGTTTGCTTTTTCTCTTCTTTCTACATCTCCAGCACCTTTCTAAGAATTCTTGCCGACCCCAACAATGCACATCTCTGGATCAGTCCAACAGGAATGCCCACCTCAATGGCTCTCAGATTGTCCTTCAATCTCAGTGGTATTGATCCCAATGCTCCCACTACCACTGGAATAACCTTTGTCCTCACACCCCACATTTTTCGAACTTCTCTTGCTAGATCTTGATACTTTTCAACTTTTTCATCTTCCTTCTCTCTCACCCCATTATCCTCTGGAATTGCCACATCTATAATCTGACAGCTCTTGTCTCTCTTGTCAATGATCACCAAATCCGGTCTCCTAGCCCCTATTTCATGGTCTGTTCGCACACTGAAGTCCCATAGAAGTTTGTAATCCTCATTTTCAAGCACACTGTCTGGAACATGGTCATACCATCTCTCCTTTCGTTCAAACCCACATTTTCCTGACAGGTCCCAATGGATTGCTCTAGCCACGTTATCATGTCTCCTTTTGTATTCTTTTTGTGCCAGTTTCGAGCACGAACTTACAATATGGCTAATGGTCTCGTTACTCTGCTTACAGATTTTACATTTCGGGTCATTCCGTGACTTGTCAACCATCGTTTTAATATAGTTTGTTCGTATTGCTTGATCTTGTGCAGCAATGATAAGAGCTTCTGTTTCTCTCTTGAGCTTTCCTTCTTTTAACCAGGTCCATGTTTCCTCACTTCTTTGTTCTTCACCCTGTCTTGCAAACTGTCCATATAACGGCTTTTCTTTCCAGTCTTGAATATTTTCAGTTCTTCTCCTCGCTTTAAAGTTGGCAGCTGTTTCTCTATTCGCATCCCCATCCCTCCTGACGGCTTTTAACAGTTCTTCCTCGCTTGTTTGGACATAACATTCTAGCGATACCTTTGCTTGATTGACACAATCCTCTACGGATATCAAACCTCTCCCTCCGTCCTTCCTTGGCACATAAAGTCGTGCCACGCAGTCCCGTGGATGGAACCCTCCATTCATGGTTAGCAATTTTCTTGTTCTGCGATCTAGGTCCCGAAGTTCTTGTTTCCTCCATTCAAGTATTCCTCCTGCATATCTAACGAGTGACACTGCCCAGGTGTTTATGGCTTGTATCAAGTTTCCACCGTTCAACTTCGAGCGGGCAACTTTTTTAACGCGTCGTAAGTATTCTTTCCTGATTTTGTCCTTCATTTGGTCATGAAGCATGTCGCTGGCCTCAAGCACTCCTAGATACTTGTACCCTTCGCTTTCTTCCATTGCTCTTATTGTAGTGTCATCTGGTAGTGTTATGCCTTCTGTCTGTGCCAGTTTGCCACGTTTTGTGACCAAGACAGCACACTTCTCAATGTCAAATTTCATACCGATGTCATTGCTGAATATTCTCACTGATTGTATCAGTGAGTCCAGTTGGCACTCACTTCTAGCGTAAAGCTTTAGATCATCCATAAAGAGAAGGTGATTGACCTTTGTCTTGTTGGCATATGTGTATCCCGCTTCGCACTTTCTGAGAACTAGGGACAGCGGAATCATGGAGACCACAAAAAGGAGGGGGGATAGGGAATCACCCTGGAAGATGCCCCTTTTGATGGAGACACTTCCAAGACTTTCTCCGTTTGATGTAAGTTCCGTTTGCCAGCCATTCATGGAATTTTCCAGTAAGGTCTTAACATTTTGAGCTGCACCAAATAGTTCTAGACATTCAAGAATCCAGGAATGCGGTATCATATCGTAAGCCTTCTTATAATCAATCCAGCCCATTGCAAGATTCTTCTTTCTTGATTTGGCCTCTCGTAGGACCATTTTATCAATAAAGAGCTGGTCATTGGTTCCTTGGGAGCCTTTCCTGCAACCTTTCTGCTCATCTGGTAGTACGCTCTCGGTATCCAGGAATTCGTAGAGCTTGTCAGACATTATCCCTGTTAGCAACTTCCACATTACAGGTAAACAGGTTATGGGGCGGTAATTTCCTGCTACTGTGCCTTTCTCTGGGTCTTTCATTATAAGGACAGTTCTTCCCTTGGTCATCCACCCAGGAACGCTCCCACAGTCTAAGCATACTTGAAGCTGGTTTGCGATATTGTGGTGTAGGCCTGTAAAGTTCTTCAACCAAAACCCCTGCACCATGTCTGGTCCTGGTGCCTTCCAGTTCGGAACTTTCCTGAGAAACTGTGTCACCATGTCTGTGGTGATGGACAACTCAGCTTTCTGTGGCAACTCCACTTCCTCTTTCAACTGCTTTAACCATTCTGCATCCTTATGATGAGTTGACTCTATGCTCCAAATGCTCTCCCAAAATTGCTTGGCTTCTTCTGAGTCAGGTGTCATATCAGATGAGATTTTGTCTCCACTTAGTTCCGTATAAAATTTTCTCTGGTCTGTCTCGAACAATCTGTTCTGATGGAATTGTTTGTTTCTGTTCTCGTATCTTCGGATCTCTGTAGCCTTGGCAGTAATTCTTTGTTTGAGATCTTCAGAGACATGTTTAAGGCCTATTTCAGCAATCTTGTACTTTCGCTCCAGCTCACGTTTGTGGTGTTCTTTTAACATTCTGTCATGCAACAGTGCTGTCACTCTACTTAGATCCCGTCTCATTTCTTTGACTTGTGTTGTCAATCTTCGTTTCCATAAGGGCTCTTTTGGTTTTGTTCCTTTCTTATTCCTCACACCTAGTTCTTCTGTAACAACAACAGCTCCAGCATATAACTTACAAACGAATTATAAATGACACTCATTCTTTACAAGCCTTATTATTATTATTATTATTATTATTATTATTATTATTATTATTATTATTATGGGAATTCATAGTTCATTGGGCAAACGTATTTAAGAGTGAAATCATTAACACAATTTCTTTTTATAATTATCCGATCAAGACGTTTTATAAGTCTTCGCATGTTTAAACTAAAACAAGTGCCACAAAGCTC
Source organism: Orbicella faveolata (assembly GCF_042242905.1). Taxonomy (NCBI): domain Eukaryota; kingdom Metazoa; phylum Cnidaria; class Anthozoa; order Scleractinia; family Merulinidae; genus Orbicella; species Orbicella faveolata. Next base: position 33,420,678 of record NW_028301552.1, on the reverse strand, counting down.
GCTCAACAAAATTCTGCGATTAACAATTTTACTAACACTCTTCCCTGTAAATGAGCAATAGAGTGTGTTCACGTGACGTCATCAAATTCTCATAGGCATAAGAAGTACTAAATTTTTATGTTTACAACTTTCTAGCTCAATAGCGTCCTTCGTTTGGAAACCAGCGCATTTTGAATTTCGGAGTTATGGCGGTGCGTGACATGAAGCTAAGATCGCGTTTGTCGAAAAATATACACGTATCTCTTGACTTTTAGCCTTTTTTGGAGTTAAAGTATAAGGAAAAGTGCTTGTGTAATTGTTTTTTGGTTCGGTTCAGATAATCAGTCGACTAGATAGCCAAAATAAGTTCCAGATGGTTACACCATTTTTCGGCCGCCATATTGGAGGACTAAGGAGGTCCACCAACATGGCGGCTTCATACTAGACCGTATAATTTTGAGAGGAACAATTCGACAAATATCTCAACTTTGGGACAACGCACACACCTTAAACTTGGAGAACTGTCTTCTTTATTTATCGTCTATAATATCACAATTTCTTGACTTTATCCACTGAATGGTTTTTGATTTTATTTTTATTGAGTGACGATGAACACACACTATGAAAACGTTAATTCCTTACGATTTGAACTCATTCAAATTTACATAATTAGACTTGTGTATGTTTATAATCTAACCTTAAAGCTCTGAAAGTTTCGCGTCATTTCACACAGTTTTCATTGTCGCACCACACGTCCGTTTTTTTTAATTTCCTTCTAGGCTTATTGTAAAGTTAATCGCTCCAAAATAACAATTTTGAACGTAGATAAAGAACAGTGAAGCGCAGAGAAAGTTCTAACTAACGAGTGAATCGTACTGACAAATTTGATAGTAATAACTTTTGCCAGAATTGAGATGTAAATCGGCTCACTTCTGATCGAAAAATAATTTTAAATTACGATAATGGTGTTCGGAATTGAACATACCCAAAAGTTTGAACTTTTTTCAAATACCGTTATCTGTTTAAAAGCATTTACGGTTCCTTTTCGGTTCTACGGTTGATAATAAACCCAAAAACTAAAATTGACTTCCGCCACGTGTTTACAAGACCCGAAAAAGTTCTTGTTTCGGTAAACAACTTAATTGCAGCATTCCCTCTTACAGCTATCATTTCGAGTCAGTGGCTGCCGATTGATCGTCTCAAAACTACACTTCGGAAAATATTATTGTGCTTTAATACGAAGATGTTTTCTCGACCGACTTTCGCACTGTTCCTCTGTGTTGTGATACTGACCGCCTTTTCTAACGGCAAGCCGCAAAATTCCAGCACCAAGCCTGTCGTTAAAACTAACCCAGATCAGAGCCTTGTGGTGAACAACAACTGTGGTTTGGCGAAAAGCGAGAGTGAAATGCTGGCTGATATCAAAGCTAAAGTTGATTCCATCGCTGCAAAGTCCAGCAAAGGTATTTTATATCTTTAGTAGGTCTGTTGAAAAATTATTTCAAGTCTCAGAAGTTCTCTTGTCATGGTTTGTTGTTGGTGTGTGCGACCTCATACGTTTGTTTCGATGAACTATAACTTTCGGGAAATAAAATTCTTCAACGGCTTGTTCTTGAAAATTAAGACTGGTGCGGGTAAAAGATCTCTCGTCAAGGCTTGAAAAAGACCGAAATTTGACCTATAAATCTTGTAAATAAACCACGCTAGTTTATCGTACCATAATAATTTCACAGACATGTCCAAATATATAACCAGTTAAACTGTCGTTGAAACTCTAACTTTCATAAATTCCCTATTACAAGAAGTTCTTCCTACCAATCTAGGAAACGAATGATTTCCTTTTACAAGCGATTTGGCGGCAGGATTGCCCCATTTAAGCCTGCTTTATAAGCCTCGTTTTAATTCGGCAAGGAATTAACAAGTGTCCAGACGGCTGGGCACTTCATGTAAACTCGTGCTTCCTCGTCATCGACATACCAACCCTGGAGTGGAGCGACGCCCGACGAAATTGCCAGAAACTGGGAGCAGACCTCGTTAAACTCACATCAGCCTCTGAGAATCAGTTCATCTTTGATCTGGTCACCAAGCAGAAGAAAATAACACGGTATGGCGTATGGCTAGGACTTCACCGAAAGGCAGATAACAAGTTATACTGGATAGATGACACACTGCTGGCGGGCTACAGTAACTGGTACACTGGCGAACCGAATAGTGTAGCAGAGAAATGTGTCCACATGTATGGTAAAGGATCCGCCAAAGGCAAGTGGAATGACTGGACCTGCACCCGCCAGAGCGACTCGTACGCCAAAACCACCCCTGTCATTCTTTGCCAAAAAAAGGCTAAGCAATAGTATTTCGTTTTTTCATTGTCAGATGACGAAAAAGTTCTGTAATGTTCTGATCTTTTAGTGTTGGCATTCCATTTATGTCACATGGAAAAATAAACATGGGGACTGTACTGAAATAAAAACTTGTTATTACTTGTTGACTGTGTTTGATGTCACTTTACACTGTATGTATTCAGCAAGCCTTCTTACGCCCCGCCACTTGGGCATTTTGTTCAATTTTTCATTTTCCGTCAGTTTATTAAAAATAGTGATTTGTCATGCAAACATGATAGCATGTTAACCCTTTTTAGAGTCGCGGGAATAAAGATTAAGAGACAAGGAAATAACCAAGCCAAGCGAAACATGTCATTCCTGTAAAGAAACACTGCCAGATAATTTCAGCCTATGTCTTGTGCTGATTTTAGAACTAGATTCGCCCAGCAACAAGAACTGATTTCAGAACCGTTTGTTTAACCATCATCAGCCTTTCATTCTGCATTTGCCACTAAAAAAACTGACCAATGAGAGAAAAACATACGCAAACACACGAAGAATGACTTAGTGGGTTATGGCCAGTCTAATAGCAAGAAGTCCAATCTCACTTCCCACCCCTCCCCCTAAAAATACAACAAGACTGATTTGAGGTGACCACCCTCCCCGCTTTATCTACTTTCCTGAAAGCCTCTTACCTCACCCGTTACAAATCCCAGAGCACTAATGTACCACTGTTCAACCTCGTGAGTGTAGATCAGTTGTTTGCGAATGAGGGACAGGAACAAGGCTTGGAGCGTTTCAAATATGACCTGTGTGAATTGAGCAATCTTAAATATTGTTAAGCTGTATTATTAACTAGAGCCGAAAGGTTTAAAACAGCTATTAGGGGACATAACAAACAGCAAGTAACTCAAGTTAGGGTTAATTTCAGTTGAAGCCCTACAATCCGCTTTCAGACAACATATTAAAAGAAAAGCTATTATCCACATCAAAACGATTTTAGTTCAGTTCACCACAGCACACCTGGACAATGCAGATTTCAAAGGAATGAAGGTTTTTGTGTAGGTGACCGCTGGATATTTTGGTCGCTTTTCCTCTCTCCCCAGGCCTCCCCTGTATTCCGAATCAACGCCACCAAGATGGCGCGCCTCCAATGGAAACGCATTTGTCCGCGAAAAGTACGCCTGCATAGTTATCTCACCTTTCTGTTTTCTATTTTCATAATCAGGTTGACGTGGGGATTGGAAAGCAGTCTTTCAAAAGGAACTTCAATGCGCCTTTCTACAAGAAATAGTGTTCAAATCGTAAATTTTTATTACCTTGCCTGCAAAAAAAATTCAAGGTCGGAGACATTCAGACCAAAGTCCAAATTCTCTCACGAAGGTATACAGAGAATGAATCGGCGACAAGATAAGGAGATTTTGTCACTGATCACTCAGGTAAATCGAGATAAATATCCAGACTGTTACATAACGAAATCAAAACAAAAAGGCGACCGTGCTGGACAATCGTAAAATTGAAATTAAAATTATTGAACACACTCTATTCTTGAGAAAACAAACAAAGAGCCTTAAATTCAGAGCAAACTGGATCTAAAATGAAGTTAAATCCCATCGCCTAACAATTGTAACTCCCATAGTCCTTGTTTGAAGAAAATATGATTGGGTCTTTTTTGGAGTTTACAGTATGTTATTGTAGTGTCTTTAGCTACCTTTTAATTTAGTCCATAACTCGATGAGCTTGTCCAAGATGCCATAACTATTTTTTGCACAGTTTGTTTCAACAAACGTGACTCCATGTGCCGTTCTACACACTATGAAAGAGCGAAAAAACAACCTGTCAGTGACTGTTATAGCTACGGTCTGCTATGATGGATCAAAACTACTTGTTATACCTCCCGACTAAAATACGTTTTCCGATTGGAGGAGAAAGGGTCACGTGTCATGGGTCAAAACTCACCAACTCCCTAGAGCGAACAAAACTCACTAACTCTCTAGGGAAACAACAACTTAAACTTTCAATTGTCATGATCAGGTCGTGCACCTTGAAACCGCGACAAATTTGTGTACCAGCCGGCGTAAAGCAAATCATTTTTTTCGCAGTTTTTTTTCGCAGAAACAAATCCCACTGTTTCCCTTAGGGCCAGTCATTAAGTGCCTATTCTGTATTTTCAGAATTCAGGAATCAACAAGGTACAGCATTTTCAGAGAGCTTACTTAAAATAAACACCAGCTCCACAGTTATTTGCCCGATCAAAGCCATCTCCTTCGCATAAGATTGTTCCTAAAAATGATGAAAATTCCAAAGTAAGAAACATGATATTTTCATGTAGCAAGGTAATTGAGCGGTCCTCTACAGTTTAAGCCCTTGCAATTGCTCTTGGGTAAGACACTTTACTTTCACAGTGCCTCTCACCACCAAGGTGTATAAATGAGTATCACTGAATTGTCATGGCAACCTGACAGTACTTGGGTTCATCTGGGATGACATAGCATCACATCCAGAGAATACGAGAAGATATGAATTTTATGTTCAAGTCACATGAAGACCATGAAGTTTCTCTTTTCATTTAGGCATTTTTGGCATTTTCGTGCTCCTAAGTGAACGATTTTATGTCGGCTTCAGTGAATTTTTTAAACTTCCGGATCGCTCGCCATCTTTCAACCGGCGTTTGGCAAAGTTTGGCAGCCGTGCAATGCGATGGCGCGAAATGACGTCATCGATATTATCACTAGCACTAGTGACGGAAAATACGCCACTAGGGTCCCGGATGTAAATTCGTATGAATTTTACGAGTAGTGAATTTTCCAGTAAAACACTCGTGACTATATGATAAACTACAGCTATATGCCGATCTGATGTGTAACCAAACATGAAACAGTGCGTTATCGTCTACAGTGGAAAATTTATTAGTCATTACATCTTAGATAACTATAGCCGGTTAGCGTGATCGAATGAAAATCTTGCTGTTCTGTGCCTTAGATAACAACTCCGAAAAAATATCTCCAAACCTCGCTAATCAAAGTGCTTTCTAATGCACCAACAGCGGCGACTGCCTCAAACGTTATCTCTAGGGTAAAAAACATCAAAAGAAATCTCTAGTCAATAATATAATAATTCTTCAAGTTGAACCCATGTGGTGATCAAGACATCACTTCTCCTACAAGCATAAATGTGGAGCCAGTGATAAGTGTTATAAGAATAACGAAATTTATCACCAAGTCTTGATGAATTCTCTCAACTTGCAGTGTGAAAATGTATGCAAAAAGGCTTTAAGAATTTGTACGTTGACACCAGGCGTTACATTACATACCACTTGTTGACTGCATTGCAAGAAGTTTTGATTGTTCCGAAAGTACCGCCTGAAATTTGAAAATAATAAAATAGGCACTTTAGCAGGGGCCTTTCTGAAAATGATTGAAGATTTCAATTGTTTTTGAACTTTGGACCTGCTGAAATCCAGAGCCCATTTTTACAAGCACGAAAGTTTGAAGAGTTAGTAACGCTTTACGAAGTAAGAAATTAGTCAAGCGGTTTGTAATGCTTGCTGACATTCACATGCTACTTAAACCAAAAAGACACTATTTTACTGTACTATTAAACATTCCAGGGGAGCACAGAGAAAAAAGGAAAATGCTGTTCACAGAATATTATTTTCTTCACCTGTAGTGCTTTGACTTTCATGGCAGGGGAAACACTTTCTGGTAAACATCCTCCAGGTTTACAGCATTTTGTTTTAACTTCACAACCGTTCTCTGGAATTTGTTTTGTGTTCGCGTCGCTTTGACTATCAAGTATTCTCTGTTCCTTGGATTTTGAATGCAATATCGAGTTTGCAATCTTGTTAAACTGTAAAAACAGTCCTTCCTCCATAATATCTGTGAATGAAACAAAGTTATAACGGCTCAAATCTGGTTAATGTACTGAGTACGACTTCACTAAGCAGTAGACTGGTTTCTTTAGACTTTAAACTTTCAGTTTGTTTTCATACATTAGTCAGAATTTTTACTTTGAATTACGAGCTTATAAGACAATCATGATCTTGACTCAGGCTTGGAACAATGGACTGGGACAGATTGAAAAGGAAATTTAAGCTGAGTTTTAAAATAACAATGCGACATTCTGTACTCCTGTAACTTGTAACTATGCTACGTGGTTTAAGATGTCACCAGGTTTCTCTCTACTGTATCTCTATGTCAAATAGCTGCGGTCTCAATAATCTCGTAATCTTACTTGGTAGAGATGTATTGATCCAGTCTGAGGTTTTCTCCTTTATAAGTCTCGTGGTAATATTCGCAGCTGTCATGATAACCTGTTACCAGCAAATAAGAAGAGTAAGGATTTTAAAAGCGCTGAGTGTAAAGTGATAATTACAATTCAGAAAATCAGTGACATGTTGGTAGAGTGAACAAGTAGAAAATAATAAATATTGGGCGACTGAGTGCAATCATTTTCTTGTCACAGTATAATTATAAAAGTATTTTCATTGCAACAACTCTAACTTGCTAGGTTCTGATAATAAAAACAAAAACAAAAATACAAAGATTTAAAGTTTGTTCTCTCTAGTTCTCACCTTAGAGTTCATTTCCTGTGGACAAAGGCTCTCAAATGCACTCAAGCTTTTCTTCTTAGAAGATCTGCAAAGGCAAATGTAAAGGAAACATAGTTAACGGTGTCACATGAAATAACTGCTCAGTAGCCTACATTTGGTATGGTACTACACTGGGCAGTGAGGTTTCATTCAGAGACTTAAAAGTTAGAACCACCTTGTACAGCATATTAGAAAACAGCCTTAAGAAAATACGCGCGCTGATTGGTTAAAGATCGTGTTCTATAACTCGATAGAAACACAGAACTAGCACGAGCTGTTGACGTAATGACGGCGCGAGCAAAGAGAATTTACATTTTGATAATCAAAGTTAACAAGTTGTTTTACTTTTTTCGTTGCGATTTTTTCTAAAAGAAATCGAAAACATGTTCTCCGTGTTTCTATCGAGTTTATATAGAAACACTTGTGAAAGTTTGGGAGAACTTGAAAAAGCTGTGGAAACACTCGCCTGTGGCTCGTGTTCCCACAGCATTTCTCGTTCTCCCAAACTTCCACTCGTGTTTCTATAACTCGATAGAAACACGGTACATTTTTACTCTTTCTTAAATAAACAGTACTACATGAAAGTACTGCTCAATAGCTTTTCATTGAATGGTCACACAGTAGGGTTTCATCCACAGACTTAAAAGTTAGGACCACCTTGTAAAGCATAATAAACGGTACCACAAGAATGTACTGCTTGACAGCTTTCATTTGAATGGTCACACACAATGGGGTTTCACTCATGATAGACTTCAAAGTTACAACCATCTTGCACAGCATACACGTAATAAACAGTAACACATGAAAGTACCACTGTTTGAAATAGCTTTTATTTGAATAGGTTTCATCCACAGGCTTCAAAGCTAGAACAAACTTAATTGACATGATAGTTCATGTACTGCTCAACAGTCTTTGATGGAATGGTCACGTACGAAAAATTCCCAAAATCAAATTACGAGTATAGACGAAATAGCACATGTACACTCACTCAACTGTCTCCAAGGCGTCTTTAACACCATCATCTGTCACGGAATGAATTATCTTGAGTACATGAGGTCTGCACTTTTCCTAACAAACACGAGAAATAGAAGTGCAAATTAAGTTCAACTTATTATGCTGTGTTAAGTTGAGAGTTTAAACCCTGATTGTCTTTTGTAACAAAAACAAAAGATTTATATAAGGTGTATGCAGACAGCAGTGTTACCCTGCGTCGCAGACAGTCTAAACCGCGCTGGGGATTTTGTGACACGTCCAGCTGCAACGCACGCAGGCTAACGCAGTGTTTAATATGTAAATTATTTGATAGGCCCTGCATTAGGAATGATCTGCAGAATTACCAAGTGACAGGAATCACCAGTTTAACAGTAATCAGAAAATACAGTTCCCATCACCTTGGCCTGATCAGTATTTGCGTTCCCTGAAAACTCATTATCCAAGAATTCCTGGATCCTCTGAACTCCCCTTTCCAGCAGAGACGGGATAATATTTCCTTTCACGTGTGATATAATGTTGCTGCATAACCTAGAACACAAAAAAATAGAAAAATGGTCGGTAATTTGACTTCAAAAGGGCTGTCATGTTATAAGGATTCATTGGTGCATTTCTAGGGTAGATTGTAATACACTGTCACGAGTTTTAAAAATCACTTGCCTTTCCACTGTGAAGTCAGACAACCTCTTGAGAAAGTCGGGCTGAATCCTGAAAAAGTTCTCTTCTAACTGAAGCTGAAAGGAATTTACGACAACACGAAATCACAAATTTTACTACAAAACAACTAATTTGATCGTTCATCATGGGTCTGCAAAGCGTGCTGAGAGCAAGATAACTGAGCTAACAGGCGCGCTCTCATTTGTCGATAGGTGTGTTAAGATGAGAGCATGTAAACACAGTTGTGACGTTTTAGATTCGCGCGTATTTTTAAGAATTATTGTATAAAAGCAACAGAGCACTTTTTCTGTGTTTACATAGCCTCATCTAAACATTCGGGGAGTTTGGACAATTCTCGGAAGTTATGCAAACCTCAACGATGTCTTGGGTTTGCATAACTGTCTCAAATTCTCTCAACCCTCCTCGTGTTTAGATGAGGCTATTTAAACAAGCAAAAAGTGTTCTATTGCTTAAGTTTTTATAGGTCGCATAAGGCCACCTCTCACCTGCAATTGTCTCTGAGAGGAAGATATTCTAGCAGGTTCGCCTGCAGAAACTGGCGTGATCTTTTTCACTGGGCCTAGGAATAAGAAATCAGAATATGAACTGTCTGCATGTTGACAACACTTGCCAGAAACAAAACGAACTCCTGTTTTCATAATTCATTATACAGCCATCTGGAGTACTGTTAAATATGCATACTCTCACTGGACCAGATGTTAGAGCTTTGGCTTTGCACTCTATCCCTTGCCATTTTGACAGTTGCCCTAGCAAATTGTATCACATCATAGCCATTTGTACAACAGAGAGGAGAGAGCCTTCAACAAAATATCAAAAAGGCACTCGTCTGGCACGAATCGTGGAAACTTAGATTGGCGTCGACCCTTCACAACAGCAAACTCTCTAGCAACCATTATTTCCAAGGAAGCCAGCATTTTTTTGTTGAGACTATATGCCAAATCTACAGCTTCCACTCCAGTTAAAACCTATCCACAACAAGCTGCCAGCTTTTACGGCCAGTTTATTCTGCCCAGGTAACTGTATACTTTGAGCCTCTCTACAGCCATCTCTGGCTATTGTTAGACTACAATTCACAACAGTTTGTATTCTACTGCACAGCTGTGTAGAGATGCGATCACATTACTCTGCACACTTTTACCTGCTCGTCCAGACAATCCAGCAGCTGCCTCTACAAGAACAGATCTTACTTCACCTGCAGAACAGAATGACTAACATCTTTAGTAACAGTCACTGAGCTACCATGTCCTACACTGACTAACATTCGAGAAGCAAAGAGATTCAATTGTTATTTGTAATAACAAGGTTCGTATTCTTTTGGGCTTTTGAAATTCCATGACTTTCCATGATCTTTTCGAGTTTTCCCTGACCCATGTTAAGCAGTTGTTCTCAAAGTATTATCAAAACAATCTATTATTTAAGGTACATTCTCGCATTATGACGTATAAAATGCGTGCTAGTGTTTATTTTTTTACTGGAATTAAAACTGGTTTTCTGACTTTTCTGTTGTTTTTTCAACTTTTGTTTTTTGCCTGTTCGTTCTCAGAATTTTTATTGCTTTTCCATGACTTTCCATTACCCACACTTCAATTTCTGGACTTTCCAGGCCTGGAAAATGGAATTATGAAATTCCACGACTTTCCAGGTTTTCCATGACCCGTATGAACCCTGAATAACTTTCTGAATTCAAAAACCAAAACCTACCAAGATATGGACAGCAAGAATAGAGAATGCCTTGGTCTACAATACCAATGGAGTCCTAATACGTGAGTGAAAAGAAATGATTAATATTAACTTTAAACTATACATTCAACATTTGCAACCAGTAGGTAACTATTTCGTCCCCCTATGCAAGCTTCTAGTCAGATGGGTGTCCAGGCATCCTGTGGACGACCACTTTTTAAAGAAAATTGTTGCCTTATAAATTGTTCATTTGAGCAGACCCTACAGCACATTTTGGACGACCACTTTTCAAATCCTGGCTAAAAGCCAACTCCTATGTGAGCATTAATTCACCCCCACCCACCTCCCCCCATGCACCTCCTTCAACTGAAGGTTAATTCTGCGAGATCAGGTTGCTACCAATGAAACGAAAATCTGAGCCAATTTAATTGACACGCACTCTCAAACACAAAGGCTAGAAACCAAGCATGTGAATGTCTCAGTAATGAAGTGTCCCCTTAACTGGCATTTGACAAAATTTTTCTGGCAGGGAGGGTTGTGTGGGGAGGACTTTCTGGCCACATGGTGCAAAGAGGCTAAAAGGCATCGACATGGACTGATAGCTTAGTTAAGCTCACCAAACTGACTTTTACATCTGAATATCTTGATTTAAGGTCTTCATCAATGGATTGCTTTAGGTCAGTCAGGCTTTTGAAGAAAAATGACGCAGGAATCGCCGGGATCTATGAAATACAAAAGTGCAAATAAGGAAATGTGAACCCACAGTGTACATATAACCAGAAAAAAAGTTAGAATATTACTCTAACCTCAAAGAACCATCCAAGACAAGACACCAGGAGTAACCTGCTCTGATTCAAATCTTCTTCGGGTGATTGAGTAGCTATCTCTCTGTAATCAAATGACATACAATGAGTGATTTGGTGAAAAGGCAAAACTTTAATCCTAGACTCCATCAGAGGAACTTGAAAGACCTATGGAATGCTAGCAGACTATAAGATTCTTTTAATTTATTGTCATGTTGTCTTAACAACACTATGGCTAGATCGTCAATCACTGACATTATACTTCCCAAATTTCATTTAGATGTCGCTAAAAAGTCTTTTTATTATCATGGTGCATGCACATTTAATAGCCTTCCAACGAACATAAAGATTTTGCCACCTAAGGAACGTTTCAAGGCTATCTCCGATTTTTTTTCTTAGGTTATTATTTAGAACATTTTCAATTCGATATCCAATTTTTATGAGAACGCTATTACCTTTTTAAGCTTTTTAATTTTTTCAACATTTCAGCGTATCTTTTAAAGTAGTTAGTTTTTTATAGATATATATTATTTATACATGCTCTTTTTATTTTACGTTATACAGGGCCCCCGTTGATACCAGTCCTGCGACTGAAGGGGTCACCCTGTTTAAATATCGATTATTATTATTATTATTATTATTATTATTATTATTATTATTATTATTATTATTATTATTATTATGGCTCACTTATGGTTCAGTATTCAGAGAAGTGTTTTTGCTAAACACAATATAATAAGGATGGACAAACATTCATACAGGTTTAGGCCCTTGATCCCACATACCAACCATTGGGCCAAAACACTTTCCAGCCCTACTTAGAGGTTCTCATTTGTCAAACATCAGTTGCCATCAGCTGGGACTAGACATAAAGTAAACTAGGACCAGAAACCTGTATATTCTCTGGAGCCAATGAAGGACCCCAGAGAAATAGTCCAAAAGAGGGGCCAGAGGGTCCATCATACTGAGGTACTCCACAGCCCATGGTATGGTCAGCACCAGTCTCCCACTGTTCCAGGCTTTCTCGAGGTAACTAAGGATGTCAAACTGAATTGGAATCTGGAAAACAAGGGATTGACAACATCGATCAATTCATTCCTTTACACCCTTTCTCTTTCCTCTAAATGGTTGGTTAGTTGGTTGTTGGTAGATGGGTTGGCCATGCAGGGTGTGGCTACCACTGGATCAGTTGGCTAATTGGTCAGCTGGTCTGCCAGAAGGTCAGATCGTCAGTCAGTTGATCTATCATTCCGTACCCATCACAATAATAGCTTAAGTACAAGTAAGAACCTGTTTCTGCAAAAATTAAAAGCGTTTCAAGAGCTCCAAACAATTGTGGTTGCTTTGCTGGAGTTGGAGAAAACCATTTTGCCTTTATTTGTCATCACAGTTTTATACTCATTCAAATCAGTCAGAATGTAGCCACACAGCAGTCTCCTTGATATACAGTGGAATCCCAAATTTACAAACCTCCACGGGAAACAAAAATTGGTTTGAAAAATTGGGTAGGTTGAGAAGCCAGAGATAAAATTACACTGTTTGGCTGAGGGAAGGAGAATGACTTCTGGTTTGAGTTATCAGGAGGTTTTAAAAATTGAGGGTTTGAAAAATCTGGATTCCACTGCACATATTACAGTTCTTAGAGGTGTGCAAAAATATTATTTCACAGTTATAGGTTGACTCACTCTGTTTCTTATTTTAAGAGTTTCCGTCGTAATTACTTCTGATGTGGTTTCTGCACCATAATAGGGTTGGAACAACAGAAATCCAAGGAACTTTGCCAAGATTCTGACATTCATTAAATAGCAAGAAAAGTCCTGCTTCAGTTCCTGATAAAGAGAGTTCCAAAGTCATTTAATGTCATCATGAAAATAATTTTGCCCAGCCAAAAAAAGCTTCAACGATTGTATCCATGTCTAATTTAAACTGAATTTTTACTGTTCTGAACAAAACATTAATGATTATAATTTAATTAAATTAATTAACAAATCTGTCTCAGCAGAAAAAGGAAGCTGAGTGACTACACTGCACATGGTGTACAATAACATGTTAATGAGACCAAACAAAGCATATACCTGACCTGATTTTGAATTGATAAATCCTTCTCACTGCCTTCTTCAATGCCAGAAAGGGGAAATTCTTTATTGTCAATCTTACAAGCAAAAAATAAATTGACACAGATTAAATCAAGCTTTGTGGCTCTGACAGTAATGAATCATTGCTCTCCTCATGTGATGCAAAATAATATAACCCTACCCCTACCCCTAAGTCATAATTAAATTGATGGTTTGCAAACAATTCTGACACATGAATTCAAAATGGACAAAAAATGCACAAGTCTTTTCAGTGTGGAACAAGCAACAGCGTTGTGAATAGTAATTTACTAACACATCAATAATGTGATCACTGCTGCAAACAAGGACTTATAGTTCTACAAAGCCAAACCTACTGAACCTCTTCTATCATGCTGGAGTCTGGGCAAGATTTAAATTTATCACCATGATATTCTTAATGCAATGAAATATTACAATAACAAGACATAAAATACCTCTGTTATCTTTACAATCAGCAAATCTATCAAATGTCGATTAAATGAATGGCTGCAGTAAAAGAATAATAATTGCTAATTAAATCTCTCTGCTTTGAATCATAATATTTGAGTTACAATATTTGAAATAGGAGCAGGGGGAGTTTGCTTCATTGACACCAGAACTTCAGAGGGCCTGTTAAACTTGTTTGACAATAAAAGGCTAAATTTCAGCAGGAATCTAAGAAGTACATGTAAGTGCACATCGTGTCAGAGATGTTTGTAAATGCTTGCTTTGATGCACTAGATGCTGTACATACCTTGCAGCAGATTGTATAAATCCCTTGAAGAATTCTTGCACATTACTAAAACTAGAAGAAGGACATGGGCCACCAGTGGATAATGGAGTAACAAATCTTTCCTGAAGCCTAACAAAACAAGGACACAAAAATTAGAATGATTGGTCCTGGTTTGCAGGGCTTTCAATAAGTTTGGAAATAGCCGTCTGACTTAACTAAAGTAGGCGGCAAACTGATGAATTTTTTTTATTAATTTAAGTGAAAATACAGACAAAGTAGGCGGCGGTGAGAGGTAAATTCTGACAAAGTAGGCAGCGATTTTCGCCAGTTGCCAGCTTCTAATGAAACCCCTGGGTTTGTGCCCTGGCTGGAGTCATTGTGCTGTGTTCTTGGCCAAGATGCTAGTGACTACTCTTACAGTGCCTGATTGAATCCACCCAACAGCATAAATGGATATTAGGGAATTTAATACTGGGGGTAAACCTAAGATGGGGTTACATTCCATCTAGGAGAGAGAAGAACACTCCTGGTAGTTTCATTCTGAGGAAGCCACTGAGAGGTTAGCACTAGCCTGATTGTTCTCCAGGCTTGAAATACCTAGACTTGAACTCATTTTTACATGTACCTCATCCTCTAGCTTCGCCTAACAAACTTCGATTATGTCAAACTTAGATGATTGATTATGTCAGAGAGAAAATACAAATACTCTCAAAGAGAAACCATATACAGTAATAAACACAGATTGGCACTTTGTCATGAACACGAAAAAGGTCAGAAACAACTGAAAATGAAGATAACAAAAAGCCTAGCACCTTTGAAACTTTTCAGGGTTTGATTTTTGTAGATTGCTTAGCATACTTGATGAACGAAAATCACTTCCACTTCTTTCTTCTTCACACATCTGCAAGAATGATGTAGCATATGAAAAAATAACTAAGGAGGAGTAATCAATAACAATAACGCAGTGGACAAAATATAACATGACATAATTTATGATTGAATAAAGAACAAACAAAGATATATATGGACAAACAAACAAGTGAAAGAATAAACTAGCACAGAAACAAACGTCAAATAAACAATAAATGAACAAAGAAGCTATTACATAACAATAAATGACTGAACCAAGGAATGAACCACCTGAACCACCCAACCAACAGACCAAAAGACAAACAAACAAGCAAACAAGAACACACACACAAAAAACAGTTTTTCTAACCTGTAATAGCTGAGACTTGAAAAGCCTGGCAAAATGTGAATAGTTTGCTAATTCTGGCTTCTGATTTACCAAAGCCCTGCAAGGTTATCAAATTGATTTTAATAAGTAATATAAAAAATTTTCATGAAGTAAAGTACTATTTTATTTTGAATATTAAAAATCAATAATTAGCATTCTTCTACTTATTTTAAATTCTACTTCCAATGCTTTGTGCATCGATCAACTGAAGATGACAGAGGTTTCTTTTGAAACATGTTTTTCAAACTTAAAAGTTTTGTTGTTTTCTTTAAATTCTTGACTTGCCTGCCATTATCAAGACCCTTTATGTACAGTATTCAATCAAGAGGGGTGTGATGACAACTACATTTAATCGGCATGTCTTTGTACCTTATCCTGTCTCCCATGTGCTCCTCCATGTTCCAACCTGCTGCAGAATGTGAATCTTCCCACTCTCGTACAAGCTCATAAAATACATCCCTAGGTCACACAAGTAGATTGAACAACAGTGTGATAAGTACTGCATATATTAGTATTTTATAATTATGAGACTTTGTGACAGTTCGAGGGTTCAGTGATTAATGATGAAAGATGGTGTATTTTCAGATATGAATAGAGTTTCTCCCAGACAAAGGGAAGCATTTTTGAAAATATGTGTGGTTATTTTTGTGGATTACCAGTTATGACATTTTCTAATCAATTCTGAACTGAAAGAAATCACTTATTTCGATTTACATTCCAGTAATCCATCTTGATAGTTCATCTTCCATGTAGCTCATTAACATTCACCCAGGAACGTTAACTTAGCGGCAATTCATTAATAAATACCTGATAATTCATTCAATAGTTGTCATTCAGTGAAAATTCAAGGACTTTTGAGAACTGAAATTTATGTTAGGCTACCAGTATTTCCAGTACTTTTTTCAAGGCATTTAAACAGAACTTTTGAAATTCAAAGGTTTTCAAGACGTGAATGAATCCATTAGAAGTCTTACAATGAATGTTTTTATGCAGTCTGCCTATGGATGTGATTGGTCATAATCTGCAACCTCTTCCTGGAAGGCCTTCTACAAATGGTGCAACCAACCAATATTACTGCAGAAGTAGAGTGGGTTACCCCGAGACACTGAAATCAGTTGAAAGCTGCTAAGCCAATAAAAATCAAGAGTGCCCTGTCAAAAGTAATGATGTCACCCTTTGAAGTTTCTCACTTTATGTGTTGGGTTTCTTATTTGGCAAGAGAAAACACTGTCAACATTACCTTGTTCAAGGTAATGATTAAGACAAAGCACACTCTTTTAGACAAGTAATTACACATCAATTATTACACTGGTGTAAAATTACACTGGAGGGTCATGACCAATCGAAATCAAGACATGTTAAAGTGTACTTGAATTTGAATTAAGTGAATGTAGGCCATCACTGGTTCATACAGCCAGAGCTTGTCCTGGCTTCAGTGTTTTGGGACATTTCTACTTCCCCCTTGATGAGATGCTAGTCCCCTGTAGGGTTACTCTTGGCATTAAATTTGCTGGTACCCATATTGACACCTGGGTGAACGGAGGCTCTGGACAGAGACTCTTGACTAAGTAAACAATGCAAATATCATAATACCCACTAAAAAAAAAAATGATCCTGACTAGGACCAAAACTCAGCCTGCTTGATCTTCAATGTGCTAACCATTAGAGCACTGAGTACCCAGGATGATTGGAAAAGTAGGTAGATCTAAACAACGAGCAGTGTGAGAGCCTCGAATAGGCCAGCCACTGAGCCTCCATGAATTGCAAATACACTGTATATCATGGTCAGTGCAAGGAAAAAAGTTAACCTTATAGAAGCCTACATGAACAATGTGGCTGAACTCATTAAAATATAGATACAAACGCCAGCAGGACAGTGATTTCATTTTCTTTAATGATTAGCTCTGATTAAGAAAAAGCTTGGCATATAAGGGAATTCTTGTTCACAATATTTGCCTCATTAGCATAAGCAATTCAGTTTCTGATGGAGCTACAAATAAATCTGTTCTGAGTACAATTAACTCCGCCAGTGAATATGAGCCTGATGTATTGAATACTTTTTGTGCAACATGGGTTTAAAAGCTCAAAATTTTACAAAGAATGTATGAGATCATTAGTGCTCATTAGCGCTCATTTGCAGATTTTGAGAGACAATTTCTCCTAGAATATTACACCCAAAGAGCTAAAAATTTCACCATGTATTAAGTTTCACAAGCTCTTTAGCTGCCTGGAGTCAATTCCTATCTAACATGTTACCTTCTGTACGCAAAGCCGTTTGCAAATGAGTAAAAATGTAAACAACGACCTCAACATGAATCCCCCTATTTGCTACCGTAAACTGATCAACAGACTTTGCCTAACCCTAATTAGATTTCTGCAGCACTTTTGACAGACATGATTTGGAAATGTACCTTTTTTGGCTTGTAAAATAGTTTACATTTGACTCACAATTCACTACTACTTAACTACTCACATTAATTATTGAGAACTTTCTTCTACTCTGGAATCTTGTGAAAAATCAAATACACTCAAGAGTGAGAGCTGTTAAATAAACATTTAATTTCTTTTCCTTATTGAGTA
The DNA here is from genome assembly GCF_042242905.1 of Orbicella faveolata. Lineage (NCBI taxonomy): Eukaryota > Metazoa > Cnidaria > Anthozoa > Scleractinia > Merulinidae > Orbicella > Orbicella faveolata. The sequence continues at coordinate 33,402,993 of NW_028301552.1, read as the reverse complement.
TTCTTCTCTTTCTTCATTTCATTGTTGTACCTAAAATAATACTTTTCTAATCAAGGATTAAGGATGCATACATTGTTTTTAGCTTCAATTGTCTGTTTTGCTTGAATCGTAACTGTGGTTATAATTAGAGTTAATTCTAATAGTGTCACAAATTGGGTTTCCAAGGTTTTGGAATAGTCAAGTTCTATTTTTACTAATAGCTTACACAAGCATGTGTTGGAAACCTACTATTACTGCAAATTATCATCTACTGGCACAGGAGCAGAAGGGTTAACTTAAAAAAGAATTATATCCCTTTTGGTACATAACCCTCAAAATACCAAATGTGCAATCAATGTAAGCAGAGAAACAAGAATAAAATGACCATGGAAGTGTGCTGCAGATGATTCAATGATGGAGCCGTCATCCAATTCATACACACGCCCAAAAAGTGCTGCAGTCAAGAGTCCTTTACTGAGTTGTTGTTTGCTCTGCAAATGAGTTACAGGTGGAATGTTATGATCCCATTCTCCAGGCAGAAGTGATACCCCATCTGCCACCACTTGTGGATAAACATATGGAGTGTCCAGCTCACCTTGCAGGGTGAAAGACTCAAAGATTGTGCTTGCACTGTAGGTTCTTTGTCCACAGGAATCACGGCTCGATCCAAGGCATTTGATTAAGACACAGATTCGAAGGTAATATTGTCCCTCTCTTGTGTGAAGACCATCAAAGACACCTACAGCATACATCTCATCACCTCGTTTCTCTGTCATCTTGTAGGTGAGAGAGCAGCAAATGTCACTCCCATTGTAACACACATCCAAAGTTCCTTCTGGTTTGCTAAGCTCTTTGAAAAAGAACAGATCACCAAACAGGTCGGAATAGAAGGAATCTCCAGTCCCGGTGTCTCTTTGCTGAATCTTTTCTGCTTTTACCACAGAGATGTTATGTGGCATGTTCTTTGGATCCCTGGGCAATGCTGCAACTGAGAGGGAACCATTGGAAGACAGGCTCCTGAAGTATTTCTTAGCACCCGTTGGACTGTAGATCCCACTTCCTGTATTTAACAATCGTGGCACATGGGTATTTGCTCCAAGGAAATTAACTTCCATTCCACGAGCCCATGACCCATGGAATCCAATGGCTGCAAAAAGGGGAAGCACGTCAAACCATGCAGTAGGAAAGACTATGTGATCGACTTTGTACTCAGTGACCAGTGGGACTGCAGGATCATGAAACAGTGCATCAAAACATATAAAGGTTCCAAATTTACCAAAAGGCGTCTGAAAGGTGATGTACTCAGGTGCAAGTGGTCGATCTACAACCTTCATCTCATTCAAGAAAGGATGTTGTTTATGATACCTGGCCACAAGTTTGCCTTCGTCGTCAAATGCTACATTAGTGTTGTACTGGTAGCGACCATCAGTTGGACAGTGTTCATCAGTGCTTTTATTGCATGGCTTTAAGTCTCCCATGTTTGCTACAAGATACATATTATAGGTTTTTGCGAGACAGCTGAGGCGGTGAAGAATAGGTGAGGAGCTGTTTGCCTGTGGATCTTGGCATGCATTCCAGCTGACCTTCTCTGGGTCTGGGATGTTCTCCAGGAATGGTCTAAAGGATTGCCGTGTGTAACCAAAACCAGTTAAACCATATTCAGGAAAGACGATAATATTCGCATTCTGTGAACAAGTCAAAGTAATAAGGGTTAGCCACTCCTTATGTGTCAATCCAGAAGCTGCCAATATCACTTATTACTGGTATATTAAACAACATCATGTACACTAAAATAACTGCACTGCACTCCTTAAGAACTTCACTTGAAAACATCCCAGAAAGGTCTTGCATTTTTCTTGTAAAAAATAAAGCACTCAAATATTTTTGCTAATCCAGCTAAGCAAAACAAAATTTTTAGTAAATAGTTTATACGGTTTACATGAGATGAATAAAAATGATGGGCTTGAAATGTAGCGCAATCGAGTGTTACATGATAACTATACCTGCTCTTCAGCTTTTTTCATCTGCGCTTCATATACATCCATGTTTTGCATAACAATCGCTACAGCTTCTTTTTGGGGGCGTACAATTGTTCTGTTTTCAACTACGACAAAAGCATGCTCATACACAGCGGCGACAAACTCTGGTTTTGCACTGGAGGCAGTCGATATAGTCCTTGGTTCCAAAGCAACCAGCACTAAAAGCAAGACATGATGTGCTTGCATCTTTAATATCCTATAAAGTACACAGTTGAGAAGTTATATAAATGCAGTGATGCAGGTGAGAAATTAAAAATAGTGGTAAATAAAACTATCTGAATTATCAACTGATTGACTGATTGATTGATAGATTTATCGATCGACTGATCGATTGATTGACTGACTGGTTGATTTAGGTAACACCCCTCATGGCTAGTAGCTGGTCAGTTTTCACGGGAAGTAAACATTTATTTGTCTTCTGAATTAAAAAAAAAAAACGATCCCCAGTTTGCTTCGAATATTCACCAAATCTCAAATTTCCAGTTCGTTCAAGAAACTCACTCTACAAGCAAATGCCAAAAGTAATGCGATTTGGAAAATAAATCAGTGCCAAGAGAGTAGTATAAATTACACAAGCCGGAAAACAAAGGTTTATGTGTCATCATGATTTCTGCAGTAGAGTCACACTTTCTTTCACAAAAACCTATTAAACTGAAGGAACGCGAAACATTTGCGCGAATGTTAAACATCCATAAAAATTGCGGCTTCTATAGAAGACCCACTCAGCCTCCGCCATTTTCGATGCCATCGAAATCACGGATATTGCATGGTGAAGCAAAATCTTATTGAATTTACTGTTAAGTTGTGTCTCTGAAAGTATGTTTAGTTATCTGTAGTAGTTTCACCGTGATTTCCTTCGTTTTAGAATGCTCGTAATAAAATATAATAGCCAAACTCTCGTATGTAAACGAAAACAAAGGTGTGGCTGACTAAGAAGAAACGAATTGAAGAGGTAGCGATTGTTTCAGTTGTACAGGCGATCAACATCTGCATCAATGTAATGTACTACGATACATTTTGTAAATCTTCAGGACTTACCTTTTCTCAAAGTAAACTGTTGGAATTCCTGTGACGTCTGCGATCGTTGGACCTTGGTTTAAATTCAAGCAGTTCAGGATTTCTAACAAGTTTGCTGAGGGAGGGACCTCGCCAGATGCACAGCCCTAACGAATCGCAATGCCGACGCATGATCAGACGGCTGTTTTCTTGTAAGTAGACGCCGAAGGTCAGCTGTCGGATCATATTTCATTATTCATCTGAAGATCATATAAGTAGCCAAAACAAGGTTGAAGTGCGCCACTCACGGTGAGCTACTAATCTAGGCCTTTCGATGAACAATTGTGTCACGATTGTGGCGACAGAGAACGCCGCCGCAATAGAACACATCGATTCAGGGTATCTTCTATTTTATCAGATTGAATGACTAGTTTAACTGTTCAGTGTACAATGACCCTACAATGGAACGACAGTATCCGATTAACCTGAGCCAACCGAGAAGAATGGTTCTTACTATTTTCTATTCTTTTCCCCAATCCCAAACCTAATGTTGGTTTGCCGCCGTCGAAATGAGGAGGCACTCGGTTATTGTTCGGACTGGTGTCTAGCACAAATCTTCATCGAACTCTAGGGAATTATTTATGGGCCAAACCCGGGCAACGCGCGCAAACTGACCTTGGGAAGAGTAAACATCCTTTTAATAGAATACTAACCCAAACACTTCCACACGTCTTTCAGCAGGGAACTACAAATTTTTGAAACAGCCAATAGGAACTTAAGTTTAGAGAACGAAAAAATTAAACAGGATCTTTGTGGGAGGCCAGTAGATGAACGACCATCCGTGGGGTATTGTACGCCCGATAAACTGAGATAAACAACTTGAAGTTACAAGACTCTCTGTGCGGGCAGTAAGGCCCTAGAATCACCAGACTAACGTGGTACACTCGTTGGTTTAGAAGAATACCGGGGAGATGACATTTTCGTGGGATCTAATTTTCGCGATCCGCGAAAATTAAATCCCGTGAAAACAAAACCCCGTCTTCAAAAAAATTCCGCGAAAATTTACTTCTTTTAATTACATTGCTGAATTGCAATGAAATTGGTTGCAAACAGCGTAACAAAAACGACCATATGGCTTCCGTTTTTGTTACTTTCAAGTACTGTACATGAAATCCGCGAAAAATTATTCCCAGGAGTAAAGGCTGAAATCCAAATTCGGGTAAATTTCTTCCCGCGAAACTCGAAAAATCCAAAGTCCGCGAAATTTAACTCCCGCGAAAATTTCATGCCACTCGGTATTGTTTTCCCGACCGAGGCTGAATATTTCTATTTTCTGCCGATTTTATGATGAAAATATTCCTGTGAATATTCTTAGATTATAGCGTACGACATTTCAGTTTTCGAATGTAATTGGTGTCTGGATGTTGTTAAAGTAATTTCAGCCCGCCTGCAGGCATTTGATAACTTCCTAAAGAAATGTTATTAGCATTGAATACGGCTGGTGCTGTTTCTGTTGTTTTTTTTTTTTGGCTACTTTTGCCGATTAGATAAAGGAAGAATTTTATACGGTTTAGTTAAAAAAAATATAACTTTATTGTATTTACAAATCCTCAACACAAAAAACTATATTCTCTCCAAAATCGCAGGCACGAGTTTTTCTTAACATATCCTAAAAATTTCGCAAATTTCACCCTCGATATTCTCATAAAATGTATTCTTGTATTAAACATTGTCAATAAGATTTATTATTTTTTAATGAGCTTGAGATTTCTATCGCTTGCCCGAGTCAACTATCACTCATAGAAATCGAGAGCGAGTAATCTAACTGTTTTAGTGTAAATCTACCAGTCGTTCAAAACTTTATCTAACCTTCTTCACAGACACTTCAAAGACGCCAAGAAGCGGCCGTCATTTTGTTAACAAGGGCGCACTGCTACGCTACTCACTATCTATCACAGAATAGATAGTGAGTAGCGTAGCCAATCAGAGAACGGCATTCGTATAGAGCGCTAGAAGATTTATATTAAAATTAACAAAAAAAAAAAAAAAAATAGTGTAACTACAAAACAATTGATGATCAGGAACCAAATAAGAAGAGATTATGGGGACCACAAACTTGGGACTAAATGGTCCGATCGGTCAAAGTGGGCCCACTTCAAAAGTGCTTCAAAATAACCTGCGCCTTTTGGTAGATAGGATTCATTCATCCAGTACTTGTCCCAGTAACATTCTTCCTGGATTCTTGCTTGATGTTCTTCTTCTTTCGTTTTCTTTAGTTTGGAGAGTCCTCAAAGGTTTGCACGGTCAAAGAACGTTACGTCCGTGAGGGATTTAAATTTTTTGCTCGCCTTAGGGCAAATTGACAAAAACAGTTTTTAATCCATGATAACCTTATTAAGTAAGTAGCTACTAGGTTACTACTACATAAGTTCTAGAGAAAAAGCCTTTTCGCTTCTCGCTCGGCAATCTGAGGAAAACTAAAGACTGTTCTTAGTGAACTCTTTGTGACTGGACACAAGTGAACCGGTGGTAGAAATCACGCCTTTGAAGCATTACTGTTTAACAGTTGATTATTAAGCTCAGAGATTGATCCTTTAGGAAAGAGCTCTGTCGCGCTAGTTTGATGCAGAAAATGGCTGTAATTATTCTTTTCGTTGCTGGATGGGAACAGAACTGTAACCTTTGCTATTAAAACTCAGTTTGGATATCTTAAGTTAGCTTACCTTTGCTTTCTGAAGTTGTGGAAAGCCCTGTCTGTTGGAAAATTCTGTTTGTTGTCTCTCTCGACACTGAACGGCACCCCACCCAAAGGTGACTTGATAAAATTCCCCTGCGAAACCTTAAAAAGAGGCTCACGTAGTGATTAAACTGTACAAACTACAAGTTAGTTGTCATTAAGATTAGATAAAAACAAGTTATTTTATTTTTATAAAGTACGATTCAATAAATTGCCAACCTTAGTGACTGAGTAGGTTTTGTACTGCTGTAGAAATGTCTCTTTAAGACTGGGTGAGAAATCTGCAATCTAAGGTTAGAAATTTAATCAAGAAGTTTATAGCCTGAAAAGATGAATGAGAAAGGAACTTTTGAGCAGCAAGCAAGAACCTTTAATTCTGCCTCAAATTGTTTTATAATAATAAGCATCTACATTGGTGTGGAATTTCTTGGGTTGCCCAGATATCTTGAGTTTTTCTTGATGGTAACACATCATGAAATGGTCACAAAAGATTGTTAGGAACCATCTTAGTCCACATGATTGTAGGAGGTCTGGTAGCTTAATTAATGGCTAACTCATAGTACTCTGCCTGTGTTTGAGCCCTAGTCAGGGTGGTTGTATTGAGTTTCTGGGCAAGGCATTTTTCTCTTGCAGTGCCTTCTCCTGGAGTATAAATGAGAAATAACAAATATGTGGCATAATCTAACTGAATGCTAGGGGTTTAAATGAAAATAATGATCTTACTAGCAACATGCATACTGCAAGAACTGCTACTGGCCTGAGAAAAACCATTTACTTGGGACATAAGGCTTGCAAATTAAAATGAAACCAAAAAATGTGTGTGGACACAATTTGTTAGTGGCCAATCAACAATAAAAAAATAACCTGTGAGTAAACAGATGCTGTTTGGCACTTCACTCCACTCATCATAACAAAAAAAAGACACAGACACACACATACATGTCTACCGAATAATGACTGCAAACGTCTCGTACTCCAGGCTAGACTTCCAAAAAGTTATATTACTTCTTGCTTAGGGAGACATAAGAATCAAACATAATTGCACATACCCTTGAATTATCAGCCAATAAACGAAGAGTTTCCTTATCTAGCAGAAGTATCAACCTGGAAAATGAAATCAAAACAAAGGTGATTAAAAACTTGCACAGCCAAAATGATCTCAAGTTAAAAGCAATAATATTAAAATAATTAAAAGCAAGGACATTGTGATTCTTTTACATGCCAAAAGCTTTATAAATAACCATGACTCCACACCTTTGAATCTCTTGAAGAACTGCCACAGCAAAGTAAGCACAATTATGAATGGAGTCCAGAACACTTTGGTTGTCTTTTTCACCTGGTAAACAAGAGATGAATGGTTAAATTATGCACAATGAAGTTAAACTTCAAGTAAATGATAGGGATCCCTAAGAAGGGTGGTAGGAGGAGGAGCAAGGGGGGGATGGAAAAACAAACGTGACATGATGACATTTTCTAAAATTATAGATCAATAGAATCTGATCCCATTCCTCACATACAAAAAAATATTATCAGAGCATGGCTTCTTGACCTCTCCCTCCCCCCCCCCCCCCCCCCGTCCCGAAAAAAAATTCATTATTTACTCAATCAAAGTTCTTACATCTCCTCTTTCCTTGTCATGTGCACTTTTTAAAAGTTTTACTTTTTCTCTCTTTGTAAATTTTTCTGTCTTTGTCAAATCACGGGTATATTAACAGTATTGTTTGAACGAGAGGTTCCCTTTATAATTTTCCTTTGCATATGGGGCTTCATGTCCTAATTCTAAATGTACAGTCATATTAAAATTATTGTCAGTATAAATAAATTGTCTTATTACCATTCTCGCCATCTTGTTGTTCTGAAACAATGCCTCTCACAGTCAACAGCTGTATCACAAAATACAGTTCTGCTGTCACATTTGGAACTAAGTTTGCTGTGACATAAATAATAAAAATTAAAATAACATGTTACAAGTCTTGCCAATGATTAACTCAATCTGCAAAAATAGGTATGTGAAAAGATTGACTCACCTAATATACACCTAGAATACACTTTGGCAAGAGCATCAAGTTTGTCATGGAGAACAACTTTCTCTTTATCCACTTGTATAAAATGAACCTTTTCATTATGAGTTTGTTCTTTAAACTGTTGAGGACTTGTAGCACCTGTGGCCCCATTGTCTGAGGAATTATCCACACTGGGGTTCTTGCAAGGTGATGCTGTTGACAGCAAACTATCATTTAGCTTTGAATGGCTGTTCTGCCAGGGATCAGATGTTGTTGGCTGTTTTGGCGGACTTACGATGAAATCGCCCAAAACATGAAGTGGGGGAGACCTAATGCTAGACTGGGGACTAGGACTAGTTCTATTTCCCCAAGGGGAATCCCCTTTGTTTTTCTTTCTAGATTTCATTAGTTTTAACATGTTTCTTTCTTCTTGCAATGAGGCTGGACTTCCATGGCTCTCTAGGACTGTGTGCGGGGATGTAAATGGTGAAGAGGAGAATGTTGGTGACACTTTTCCTTTCTTTCTGTCAGTTTTGACCTGTGTTGGCGTGATTCGCCTCGAAGGAGTTACTTTTTTGCTGTTGACAAAGAAATGGCTCGAATCAGACAGATCAGATATAAAATATAATAATAGTATGGTATCTTTCAACCTGCTATTACAATAATACTCGAACCACATACTAAGTCATATTCCAAAGTCAAGTATTTACACAAAACCTTTTGATATCTTGCATTATAAAATAACTGAGGTACTATGCACGCTCTCATTGGTTGATAGGTGTGTTTAGATGAGAGTATGAAAAAACTGTTCTGGCATTTTAGATTCACGCATTTTTTTGAGAAGTGTTTTATAAACGCAATAGTCAGAGTACTTTTTCCATGTTCACACTGTCTCATCTTAACACCTAGGGTTGGGAGGATTCTCGAAAGCTATGAAAACCTTCAACTGCATCTCAGGTCTGCATAACTGTCTTGAATTCTCCAAACCTCCAACATATTTAGATGAGGCTATGTAACCAAGGAAAAAGTGCTCTATTGCTTAATTACAGCATCCATGTATTGTGTAGTTAATATATAGGTTAAGACTGAGGTCTCTAATATCAGCCAGAGCCAATTTCAGCTAGGCCATCCAAAATGAGACTAAATATTTCATTCAGCTTGCATGCAATAAAATTAGGTTCAAGGGAACATGTACATCAAAGTCAACAATATTATGAAGTAAACTGAGTCTAATCCTTTTTATCTGATTCCCATGTTCCACTAACCCATACCCTCAGGGGAAAGAGATAGAACCCTGCCAGGAGTCCATCACTAAGAGTGTGGAACTCCCATACTATGCCCATGTCACAGCATTTTTACAGACTGGTCTATTTTTAGACTTCTTTTCCCACAAAATAGGTCAGTTCCGGTCTATATGAGTGCACATCAGTGAGGAAAAAAAATTGTTTTTCTGTTCCTGCAGGGGTCTGAATTCGCAATAAATTCAAATTAAAAATAGATCAGTCTGTGAATATGAGGAATGTCAGAAGGTTGCAAGCTCCTAGTGATGGGCTCCTGTCCCTGCTTGTGAGCATGTGCAGATTTACCTGGCAGATCCCATGGGAGGGAAGTCATCTGGATCATCAATATTTAACTCAGGCTGTGTAACCTGTGGTGCCTGTCTATCTCTATCATTTCCGTGAGCTTTGGGAGACTTTCTCCTGAAGTGCGGTGATGAAGAAGGAGAGGAACGATACTCATGTAGTTTGTCTCTGCGACTTTGTGATAGTGGAGTAACGGGCGATGGTGAAGGAGTCTTTTGCGAAGGAAATAAATTTCCTTGTGAGTTCTTTGTTGCATGTTGTGTTTGTTCTGATGATGAGTTAGCTCGTTTGGCTTGTGAAACTGAGGCTTTCTTGGGAGTAATTGCCGCACTTTGCCGTGGTGTTAAGTGATGGGATGTCTTCTCTCTGAGGTAGTTCAGAAGGAAGGGCACCAGTTCTGCAATATCATACTGCTCAAACTTTTCCTTTTCACCTTTAACATCCTAAAAAAGGGAAAACATTATATGAAAAAAGAAAATCGCTACTAAACATTCGTTTGAAGGAATTAATTTTGAGATCCACTATACTAAAAGACAAATAAATTCCCCAGGGGGAGGGAACTCCCATATAAAAAAGATGGGGGTGTTTGTCGTACCTTTTAGGGGTTTAAAAAGCGGTTTTGGTACCTTTAAGGGTGTTCAAGCTCAAAAGGTCCACAGCAGGAGCTTTCATGGTACCTTTTAGGGTATTGAACACAAAAAAAATGCCAGTTTTCACGTGACGTCATCACCTTCCAAAATAAAAAATTACCAATCATTCTGAAGTTTTAGTTTCATCAGATGTAAGACCCTCTTATAACTTGACGTTGACAAGTTTCCTCATTTTGTAATAGAGGCTGTTTGGATTTCCAATTTAACACGTTTGATGACATTAAAATGGCGGCCCAATAAGGCTCCCAAGTAGGTCAAAAGCTTTTGCTAACTGAACAGTTCTTGCTCTGCAAGAAGTGTTAATTTCAATGTGTCAGAGCTCTAGAAACACCTTTCCAAATAATGTGTGAAATAATAATAATAATATAATAATAATAATAGATTTGTACAGCGCCATATCCATGGCTCATGGCGCTTTACAGTAAAAAATGTTATTAAAAATAAAATTTACATTAAAAATTTACATCAGTGATAAAAAATTACTAAAAAATAAAATAGCTAAGCTGTAAAAATGAAAGTAAAACTAGGAATCATTAGAACCTTTAAATAAAAACTGACTAACTTAACTAAGTGACTAAGTGAAATAATAACTGCAGAGACCTCAATCTTGGCGAGGTTGTTTATATAACAATCATCTATCATATCCCAGCTTCTTGACTTAATTTATTAAATGCTTAAGGTTTTAATTTTTGATGGTGTGACTGTGAAAACCAGCCATATGACAGGAGATCTCCGACAATCCACTGATTTTAAATTTTGTCTCATTTACACTGGGAATTCACAGTTGTCAATAGAAGAGAGTACATTCAGTTAATGTGTTGTTTTAGAATATTGGTACCTCTTAGCGGTGAAAAATTTTAAGCCACACCTACAATGCAGAGCCATCTCCAGGGTTCTTTACAAAATTGCTGTTCTTTTTAATATGGGAGTTCCCCCTAGGATTAATTCCTTCTTCTACTATATAACAACAAATTATAAATAAAATTATATAGCTGGATTTTTCCCTCATCATTGCACGCTCTCATTGACTACTGTATGGTCACATGACATCTAAAAGAAACTGTTTTTGTTGATTGTAATATTTCCCACTTACACACCTTTGATGTCATTATTTTTATTTTATTTTATTCGGAGAAAATGAATAAGTTCTCTGGAACTTGACAAACTTTTTCGAGCAAATGTGACTCGACAAGTGCAAGTTGCGTCGAATAATATTGGAACACTGAGCGTAACATTGTTGCAGAGTTCCCGTTTCAAGAACACATCCGGTTGAATGCAAACCCGGCTAGTTCAGATTTGAGCAGTTCCATATAATGTCAATAGTAAGTATTGTATTCTCTTGCAGTTATCTTAACAGTAGGTTACCTGGTTCCTGTGAGTTTGACGAGGATCGGTTAAGTCTTCCGATGTTATTTCCCCGTCTAAAATCTTGGCCAATATGGAGGCCATTTTGTCTCCTCCATTTCAAATCAACCGCGCATAGTTGTCGTGCGCAAGATCCGGGAATGGTCAGCGTGAAGTTTGGCGCGAAAATTTAACCAATCAGATGGCTGAATCTCTGTCTTCAGAGTATAAATTCGTTTTCACTGTGAATTCCTTCGAGTTCTTAGGCTTAAATCACGGTCAAAGATGCCTAAAAGACAGTTTCCTTTCGATCGATCCTCCCCACTACAGCTTAAGACCTACGTGAATGCTTTTCACTTCGAAAAGGCGAACAATATGGACAGTATTTATGGTAGGTACTGGCGTTGTCGTGTTTTCAATAAGGATGTCAGCCGCGCTATATTCGACTGAAAGTGATTCCTTTCCTTGCAGCAAGAACACGAGAATTGATGAACGAAGGCTCGCTTCGACTCAAGAAAACCCAGGCGGTCCAGAAAAGTCCCTTGCAAGTGGAAGAAACGTTTAAATGTCAAAGCTGTCTTCACTCCAAGTGTGGGTTGCGCGTAATTTGTGCCTTCTGTGAACGAAGCACGTGTGAGGATTGCGGTCGACAGTGTTTGCATTGTGCAGGGATATTTTGTAGTTTGTGCTCCATTGTCAAGTAAGTAGTGGTCGGCTTTTGGTTTTGAGTGAGCCTTGTATCTCTAACTCGGAATATTGTAGCTGTCATTCAATATTATTTCGAGACACAAAAATCACAGAAGTGCAATTATTAACCACCATCAGATGCTTGGTCTGAAGATGGCTAGTTTTTCTAAAGTAATCTGACTTACTTTTCTGGCGCTATTTTTGCGGGCCTGGTAGAGGGAAGGAAGGAGTTAAGGAGCAGTTCATCTGCATTCTTTTAAACCTTATTTTTATTCGGCCTTTTAATTTTAATCTACACCTCTTCAAGAATTTGTTCGTAAGGTTTAGGGTAAACTGTAAAACAGTCGTATTTTTTGCCAACCCGAGCGACGGTCAATATTCGAACGAAAGGTCTGGAGCGAGTGTAAAAACGGCGAGGGAGAGTGGGGAGAGACGCTAAAAGATGCGGCTGGTCATCATTCATAAGTTAAATTTGTTCAAAATTACCTGTTCTTCCAGCAACAGGAAATTCCCATTGGTTTAATTCTGACGCAACCTGTCATAAAATGTCACTCACACCTCATCAAAAAGATATAGACACCGTATCAGTTTCACGGTAAAGACAGTAATTCTTGCGGGAAAACGGACAACGTTGACTTGGATGCGCTTGCAAGTGATTTAGCAGCGGTCCACTCATAAAAATTATCATTTTACTCTCAGTATGAACGGCTAGCTCACTAAATACATTGGCAATATTCCTTGAAATTTATAACTGAAGACAGCCAGATCGGGTTTCTCAATGGCCATTCGCGTGCATGAATGACCCCAAAAACAAGCAAATATACACGCAAACAAATTATTTCTGCACATATTTTTCTTGTGGCTACGGACTGACCAAGACTTAAACGTCTTGTCCACTTTATAATTTTTTTAGGTAAGAAGTCATAAGTTATATAGGATTAAGTATTGTTCAGTCTGTAGCCCCAAGAAAAACAGGAAAAATACGTGCAGAAATAATTTGTTTGCGTGTAGATTTGCTTGCTCTCGGGGTCATTCATGCATGCGAATGGCTGTTGAAAACCCTGACAAGCCATGAAATAATGTCAATGCATTTAGCGAGCTAGCTGTACATACCGAAATTGAAATGGTAATTTTTACGAGTGGACCACTGCAAAGTTTCACTTTTACAGGTAAATTCTGTACACAGTCAGCAACGAGACGTCCACCAAACCTTAAGTTTTGTCTAGATGCTTTTGCACTGAAGGTCACATGTGATTGATAGCTGCTGGAAGATGTGGGTGGAGCTGTCAAGCAATTTCTGTCACCTCAGTGACATTATACGACCCCCGCTCAGAATGAATTCATTGTATGAAAAGCTGACAGTCGTTTTCTTGCCTCACACACTTCACATGCAAGGATTGTGCTTACGGTGCTTCGCAACTTCCGAAAACGTCTGAAAATGACTGTTTTGCAGTCTAGGTTTAGAGCAATTGTTTGTGTTCTTAGCCACTTGTAAATAGACTACGAGTGGTCCATCTTTCACTTAGGGACTACCGCCTAAGCCCAAGAGTTTGCCCTTTCACAGCTGTGTGATTTTTCGGGGTAGGATTTCTCATCTTGAAGTCCTCTTTTTATTGTCTGTTGTCAATAACCTCGGGAGATATCCTGAATAAAATTGGCGTGCTCTACTCTTCAAGTAGCCAGGCAAAAACATATGCTGTGAGAAGTATATCTTCGTTCAGTGCTTGTTCAGCGAAACTGCTAAAGAAGTTTTAAAAAGAAGACGGCAAATGTGGCATCTTGTAAAGTAAAGTTATTGCGAAAATTTCAAATGCAGAGTTTCAACCGAGAATTTACATTATGTCTTTGACAAAGAAGATCATCCAACTGCGGTGAAATGTTTGCTGATAGCAGTGGAAAGTTTCAGGTGAATGTCCGGTTTCAAGGGAAAGTCCGGTCCAATCTTTCAAATGGACAGCAGAAAGGCCAAGCTCAGTGAATTTAAATTCGATGACTTGGACGATGCTGTTGAGCAGCGAAATCACTAACACGCTCGCAGTCGGGTTGGAGGCAGAAAGCTTTGCCAAACAAACCACTGGATAAATTTAAATCTTTCCAAAGCCTGTTGGCAGATTTGCAAGAATATCACGGCTTGCAAAGCGCGATCCCAACACTTCGATTTGCTTTGGTACTGTTTCGATTTTCTCCGGTTCCAAGACATTCCTGCAAGACCTCACACGTATCTCAAATGTTGACAACACGTCAACGTTCCTAACATAAGCCAATCATATTTTTGTGTTGTGAGAGCAACGCATAATTCAAACTCTTGGGCTTAGGCGGTAGTCCCTCCTTCCGCACACTCCTCGCCCCCAGGATCTCACGTGGAAATTTTTTTCTCGCGGTTTTCTTTTGCGTCACGCACGGCAGACTAAGCGAAAGAGGGACTACTCATAGTCTACTTGTAAATGGTACATGTTGTCTTCCTGTGACAAGTCCTTTTAGAAAGTAAAGTAAGCTTTTAGCTTTTATGGTAGCCTTTCCAGCACTAAGCCAGGATCATCAGAGGCCCTGACTACTTGCTTGAAGATGAAAAAATGTTGATTATACTATGTACATCTCTTTTGACATGATGCTGGGTGTTTAAGTGTTATCCATTATACCTCATTTCCTACATAAAGTGCTACCTTCTAGATTCCCTCCACAAATCAGCAGGGTGTAAAGAAAACCAAGTTTTGTGTGGCCCTTCCCACAAAACTGTGACTATGATGTACTAGCCAGAAAGTCATTCTCACTAACCTTCAAAATGTCATCTACATAACTTCTGTGCATTTGAAATGCCTCAAAAAATTTCCCAAGAAACTTCACTGAGAAGGACAGAGTCCACCAGCACTGTGATATCGGACACAACTGTCTTTGCACACTGATTGGTACTCTCTAAGATTAAATTAACAGCCAACCCACCCCTTGAAAAGCAGTCAGAATTTTTTACAATTTATAGGGTAAGAGAATGGGGCTTACTATACATCTTTGTGGCAAAATAAATGGCATAAAAGTGATGCTGGCATTGACATTATTGGAAGCTGACAGAGCTGGCAAAACCAGCAGGACGAAACATTAAATCCAGTCCCTGGACTGGGAAAATTGGGGAATAGGAAAAAAAATCAATCTCCCTTCTCTTCCCTCTCTGAAGGTTTAAAATAAGCTAATTTTGATAATTAATAATATCAAAATTCTAACTTGGGGGAATAAAACAAAATTAATTAATTATGAAATAAAACAACAGAAATTAATTATTTATCCCTCAACTTCGATGTGATTTCTTTTGTTTTATTCATCCAAGCCTCAGAGCCGAGTTACAGTTTTATTGAATCAAAATGGCTTAGTACAGAGTAGTGTTTCTGCTCTTGTTCTGGGATTGGTCTTGTTATACACATTATTACGGTTGAACTTCTATTAAGCAGTCACCCCTTATTTAAGTGGCCATTTATCAAAGTCCTGAAATTATTGTCAGTAAACTACTGCAAATAAAACCCTTATTAACCGGCCACCTCTATTAAGCAGCTGCGGCCACCTTTTGCTCGTGTCAATTAGGGTTTCTCTATTTGTCTTTACCCCTATTAAACGGCCACCCAAAATTTAACCCATGTAATTTGTTTTGGAAAAAGCAATGGCTGGTGAGTCCGAAATAAAACATTCAAACACATGTTTATCATGATTGTCTTGAAGTGACTCCATGTTCACCTAGAAATTAACTTGATGGTGAAAATATTGAAGGTAAACAAACCCCAATCAAGCAGCCACCTCTCATTTCCCCAAGGGTGGCCGCTTAATAGGGGTTTGACTCTACAATGAAATGCATTTAAGACCTCCAGTGAGTTTTTCTAACAAAGTACTGTTTGAATTCTTGCTTTAGCTATGATGCAAAATATGAAAGATGTTATTGCCTTGGATGTTCACCACAGTAGGACTTGCATGAAGTAGGATATGATTGATCTCCATGGGACTGCTGTATAATTTGAATTTTCCTGTACTCAAAGGATTGCCTTATTGTATATTTACACATTGTACATTATGTAATTATTAAAAGCCTTGTTGTTCCATTGTGTCTAGTTTAGAGTCTGATTTCTTAGCATCATGCTTATAAATTAACTTTTACCAGACTATGCAACATTAGATGACCTGAATGTTTTCATTGTAAAGTTTAAGATATATTATTTATAACATCTGAAAGGAATAGAGTTAAATGTGTTTTCTACATTGAAAGTAATTTTGTAATGTACACACTTTTTATTCGGGCTTTCCGAAGGAAACGCCCGAGGTATAAATTCGGCTCCATTTTTATTTTTATTTTTATTTTTTTTGCGTTCAGTCACAAAACGCAGTTCAACTACAGCGCATGCGTGAAGTGTACGCGCATACGTAGAATGAACCCTAAAGAGCATGGTTTAAAGCAACGGCCGCTCTGGTGGAAAATTCCTCGTTTGATGAAAGCGAAAGAAATTCGATGGCTATCACGCTCAATGTACATACAAAGTCACACACCGTTCGCGGTAGACCCACACTAAAACTTGTGGAGCGTTTTGAGAACGGGTCGGTCAGCGAACTTTACGAGAGATCAATTTACGAGCGATCCTTTACGAGTGAACCTTCTATCGAGAAATACTAAGCGAAACCAGTTATATCAAACGAGCTATCTCATATTATGTTTACATATAAACACAACCGTGTATTTAGACGTGATCGAGAACCCAGTAGAATACCAGAAGCTACTCTGAAACGTCTCAGAAGAAAGGGCAGGAGACCGAAGGAATTTGTTGGCTACGTCGTTATGCGAAGGTTGGAAGAGTTACAAAGAATGTTTGTAAGCTTCATACGAAGAGGGTAAGATTAAATAAAGTTGCACAACATGAGAAGTATTTGTTGAATTGTTCTGTGAGGGTATATCAAAGGATAATAAAATTGAAGTATAGAGCAAGTCAGTATTTATCAATGTTTTCTTTTAATAGACCCATGTGTCTTTATAAGAGTCAGACACCCGTATCAAACTATTGTAACTTTCAACTGAGTTCAGATATAGAGAAAAACCCTGGTCCTACTCCAATGTACATTGACCCCAGCAAAACAATAACGGCACCATATAGCCAAGCTAATGAGTTGGTATTTGGACAAAGTTCAGGACAACAATGTGTTGCAATGAGTTTATGCTCTTTGATTTTCAATAACAAACAAGGAATCAATTCTGCTAATGATCTGGTGTCAATAATGAATATTGGAAATCAGTTGTATTTAAGTTTGTCTCAGTTAACCAGACAATCATTTTTAATGCAGACCGAATTACCCACACTTTTAAATGTGTTAGAGACTGACTATGAACTTCAATACAGTGAAACCTACACTGGTACTATTCATCAAGAAGCTACAATAGAAGGATATCAGTACTGTACCTCCTCAGAGCCTTTCAATCACTTATATCCGAAAATGTCAACAATTTTGTCTTGACAATAGACTGTACTGCAGTGGCTATCTATTATAATGGCAATATGGGCTTGAAAATATTTGTTTCTCATGCAAGGGATATATATGGTAGAAGCCATCCTCGAGGTACATGTGTGCTCCTTGAAGTATCATCACTGAATAGCTTAGTACATTATTTTCAGAGTATACATAACAATGAGATATTTGAGTTGAAAGGGGTTTAAATTGATAGAGTTCAAATTAATACCCTTTTTAAGAGTCATGCCTGTGAAACCAGAAAGTTCAATGTGAGTTGTGCTTGGTCTATCGGCTACCATTGAAGTTTTAAATGACAAGCAAGATTCACTGACATTAAAAATGAATGATGAACTTCTTAAAGAACTGATAAACGAAGATGTTCTTCATTTTGACGAGAATGCTCTAGCCAAGAAATTACTCTTCGTTGACAACTTTGCGGTCGAATATGATGACAATTTCACAGTACTATCTGTCATCCTACAAAAGAACAAGATCGAATGAAGAGACAAATCACCGCCAACATGAACATTTCCCTTGGCGACAATGATAATATATACCAGTATAGGTGTACTTTTGTTTTACGTGGGTTACATTCTGTAACTGCAAAAATTTTAATCAAAATATAAACAAGAACAGATCATCCAAGAAACTGAACAAAGAACATTGAACATCTTGTTATAACTTGTGAATTGTTCCTCCGTTAGACTTATTTGTCGTTGTTTCCGGTCAATACAAAGGAAAACAACACAGCGTTGATGCCAAATATTTAGACATTTCCATTGTTTTGTTACAGTTTTGTTATACATAATTCCAAAAATTTATGCTCTCTCAAGAGCACTCACTCTAACTATATAATGTTGCAGTGGTTTCAGGGATTTTTCTATTAAAAACAATACTTATGAACTATTGAACAGTACTGTTGCTTTAATCTACTGATTTCTGACAACTCCCCTTGGGTCAACATTTAGCAACAAACTATGACTCGACACCAATAATAGGTAAAAAATTGCATTCTCCTTGCAATTTCAGGCAAATACATTACCTACTCAGGGTTTGTAAAAGCCTTGAAAGTCCTTGAAGATGCTTGAATTTAAAAATAAAAAAATTCAAGGCCTTGAAAGTACTTCAATTTGAGGACTAGGGCTTGATTTTAGCAATGCTTTTCCTTAAGCAATTTTCAAGTTGAAAATTACAGTACTTTCATGGAAAAGCTGAGAAATAATATTAAATAATTATAAAATTGCTTGTGCAAACACAAGTAGAATTATTCATAACAAGCAGTAATGAAATTGCGTGACAACAGTGACAATCACAATATGGCAGTCCCCTAAAGATAACTCCTGATGTACGATATTGAAAGCCTGAGTTCACGCAGCCATGCATCTTGTTGTCAATAAATTGAATACTACCTTCATTATTTGAGTCACTCTCTCCTCTATTAGGATTGAAGCACTCCTTCCTCCCTTGCAACCAAGGGAAAAGAGAAAAAAACATTTTTGTTTTCCTAAGACAGTAATTATTGTGTCTAGTTTTTTTGTTTCATCCTGACCACTGAGGTAACTGACTGTTTATTGTTTAGCCCTAAAGGGCATACATTTTGTTCTCCTTGATAGTGCTTCTACAAATGGGTCGTAATAGAGGTTTTGCATGGCAGCTGTGTTGCATGTCAGGAACAATGAAAATGTTTTGCTTATTCAGAAAGAACATTTTTTTCCCATAGGAAAAGATGCCATTGTTTCTGCCATGCTAAACCTTTAATGCTTGACTTTCTCTACATGTGACTTATGATTAGCCATTTATTTAATTGTTATACATACATTGTTTATTGGCCCAATGAATAGGCGATTTGCATGATGGTGTCATTTGACTACAACTACCAGAATCCTTCACTTTTTCTGTTTCTTATGTTAATTAGGGCAATTGTTATTTAAACCCCACTGGGACTAAATGATAAAGAAAAAACGAAAGGAATTCTGGTAGTTGTAGTCAAATGACGACACCATGCAATCTGCTACTCTTAAGAACAACAATGTAGAGTTTGACACTTCAAACTTCATATCAGCCTGGGGTTAGTTTCTATCCCTAGGTTAGTAATCCCAGCTCTGTTTCACTTATTATTGTCATTATTAAACAAGCAAGTAGTATTTTTAAAGACTATTTGCAGGACATAAATTATCGATATTGCATATAAGTCAACAAAGCACATGAATAATTTGATATACCAAGTGCAGTGGAGCCGGTACTGCCAAAAGAACGTCATCAAATCTCTTTCTCGGTTTGAGGATAATGCCCAGAGGAACTTTTTATTCTACCCACCTGCCCGCCCTATAGCTTATAAACTACACTGTGACTCTTGTTGTAGCACCGAATTTTTTATCCCCACGACTTAATGAAATACGATAATTGTTGCAGTACATAATAGGATACTAAATTTAGAACTGTCAATCATGGCACGTTGTGAACTTGACTAAGACAAGCTCATGACAAAGGCAAAAGTGAGAGGGTATCGTTTAATTTTTTTTCTTCAGTGCAAAGGCTGGAAAAAAAAAACATTTTCCAAGAATAAACAAACGCTAAACTGAAGTATTACGGAATGGACCACTGTTATTTCTGGTGTTATTATTTCTTGAGTATGTAGCAAGGCTTGTTGTGGACTTAATAAAAATCTCCCCTCGGCCAACACCGCGCCAATAGACTGACAAACCGGAAGTTATGGTAAACGAAATTCGCCTGGGGCACTGGGTACTAGCGCGTACCCGGAAGTTCGCGAAATTTCTGGTGACTTCTAGCTACTTCTGGATCTCTATGTTTCCAGCAGTTTCGAAAGTTCTTGATCAATCTAATTTAGGAGAGTGAAATAATGCACAGTATAAATACGAGTCACCAGCAATGACCAAGCAGTTTGACTCGAAGTATTTTAATGTAGAGGCAATCACGGTTGTTCACCGGCAAAAGAAGAAATCGCAAACATGGACGAAAGAGAAGTGAAATGCGACAACTGTCAGAGACAAGTTCCTTCCGAAAATTACCAGATGCATGTCGTTCACTGCAAGCGAAATATTCAGCTGTGCTCTTTGTGTGGAGAAACAATGTTGAGAAGCGAAGAAAAGGAGCACTTCAAGGAATTCCACGCAGAAATTAACTGCATTCAATGTGGACAGAAAACTACGAGAAGCGAGGAAGAGAATCACCTAGCAAACAAGTGCGGTAAGAGACCGATTCCATGCCAGTATTGTGGAGTAACCTTGCCGAGAGAAAAAATGCCAGAACATCAGGAATTCTGTGGATCAAGGACGGAATGGTGTCGCAATTGCAGTCGATACATTTTAATCAGAGATCTTCGGAATCACGAGAAATCTTGCGATCATGGAGGCGCTAGTCAGAAGTGTGCTACCTTGCCTTGCGAATTCTACGGATCTTCAATCCCGCTTGA
This sequence comes from Orbicella faveolata, assembly GCF_042242905.1. Taxonomy (NCBI): domain Eukaryota; kingdom Metazoa; phylum Cnidaria; class Anthozoa; order Scleractinia; family Merulinidae; genus Orbicella; species Orbicella faveolata. The sequence goes on along the minus strand of NW_028301552.1, from coordinate 33,382,070 downwards.
AAACCTTGATGTTCATCAACGCCAGTGTTTAGAGGAAAGCCAAGACTCTCAAATACCTCTTCTTGTAGAGCGTGAGGATGGCTTTTTCCAAGAGATCGCAGCGACAAGAGGAAAAAGCAGTGACGATCACGAAAGACGTGATCATATTTACTCAAACTCCGTCTCGCATGACAGCACCGAAGCTCCCAGCGAAGCTCAAGCAGAAGGAAACAGTATTGTTGCTCTGCCGTGTGAAATCTGTGGCGAACTGTGCCCTTCAGATAGATTAATGAAACACCAAGAGGAATGTAGCCAAGAAAGCGAAAACACTGTGGACCCCATAGCTTTCGGGAGAGAAGAGAACCTGTACGGCAGCAATCTACCTCACTTACGGTTTTCAAGCGCTCAGAGAAATTCGCCAAATAGAGACAATCTGGAAGATTCGTTTGATGATTTTACCATTCAGGGATCTCCGTATTACATTCTAGCGAACGTTTTTCGCGACCTCGGAGTGAGAAGATGGCCATTTCAAATGATGAGAAATGTTTGGTCCCACAATTGACTACAAAAACAAACAGTATTGTTTTATTTTGGGATGCAAGTAATAGTTCTTAAATATGTAAATTTAATCCTTAATGATAGACATTTTTGTCTGTAATAAGCAAGCTGTTGGTGAGGACTAATAAATTGTCATTTGAAAATTTAATTTACCTGGAGTCTTTTCCATCGTGCTGGATACCGAAAGTTTCGGAGGAGGGGTGGGGAAGGGGGGCCGCAGTTGGGGTGGGCTGGAGAGATCGAGAGGACGCAGTCGAATAAATTAATTTTTAAAGACGTCGGACAGTTGTAACATCTAAAGGAACAAATAAAAATAATTAAATATACATATACCTCTCAGCCCATAAGAAAATGGTCCAACTTTCACTGTTTAAGCCAACAACATGGCTCCGACCAAAACAAATTGATACAGTCGCTCCGATGTAGCTGGGTGCAACAATGGCTTTGAGCTTTTATCGTGAGGAAATTATGAAGAAAAAAAATTCCTACATGAGGATACGGGTGTGTTTATTGAAGACTGAAGCTTAGTTAAGACTGGTGTAGATAAAGGTAAAAACTCGTGAATTTCTGACACTTATTTTACAATAACGGCTGGTAATCCTTTAGATATCGATTTTGAGTACAAAGTTACAGTGAACCTAAAAAATATGTGAGAAAGCCTATATCAGCACATCCCCGTCGAACTAGCCTCATTTCGTTCCATGGTCAGATCGCTCCAAGTCAGTTCACTCCAACCAAAAGTTAGATCGCTCCACGCAGGCCGAGTTCGCTACCTCCGCTAACCGAGTTTGGCATTTCAGTGGATGAAAGAACGAGGAACAATCTATATGCGAGTTGGTGCGAAATGATTTGTAGTGATCTAGCCATGGATCGCGAGCGAAGTGACCGGATAGCCTTTTGATGTATCAAAAATTTAAAATCTACTTGCTCCTAATTTGATTAATATCTAAAATTGACAATCAAAATAAAATGCGGGCATTTGCAGCTCTAGTTGGCTGTAGCTATTAATACACTGTATGTACAACTACAACAGTTTTGTCTACTCGTGTCTTTTTATATCGACATATGGATAAAATGGATCTTTCATCCTAAACAATGATCCTGTTCCCAATTTTTGAGTCCACACGCATCTTCTCACTGGCGCTATCTCTTGAAATTCTAAATGACCCAAGGCGGAAAAATAATAATAAAAAAAAATTAGATGTTTTCAAGTTAGATGTGATCAAGCTAATGATGCATGACATAATGATGCATGACTCTAATGCAAATTATATTCCTTATGTTAAAGAACACAAGGAACATAATTTTCATTAGAAGTGTCATGCTCATTCGGCCTTGACATGCAGCGCGCAGGGGTATTTCCGGTTGACATTTCTCTCTCCTTCCCGAAAACAATTCAACGCAGAGGATGGGTTCGAATCCCGATGAAGCCCTGAATTTTTTAATTTTTTTGGGCTTAATTTTCAATTGCTTATTAAATTGCGATTAAAATTACGATGGTTACACCTTCATTTCACAATTTTAGCTATGCTACAACATTTTGAAAATTTAATAGTTGCGTTACTTCCGAAAACTTTGATTACTTGTTGATCTTACGCTCAAACTATATGCAATGTGTTCTTCGTACAAACTTAGCTAAACTTTTAAAATTAATTAGAAAAAAGGGGGTAGAGTATATTAGTAGAATTACTTAAACTGAACCAAATAAAATGAGCTTTCTTACTTTCTCAATAACGTTGTTCGTCGTTTTCCTGCGGACGCGGTCGATTTCCAAACCTTGGAGCTCTCTGTTCATCCGATCTTGGCTGTACAGGTATCATCACAGCCAAATGTACGGGTCTTGACTGCATACTCAACACAACGAGGTAGGTATTGATCACGCAAAATGTAACGATGGACATCACGACAAGCAGGACGAGCGAAGCTACGCTGATAAACTCGACAGTCATTCTTGGCAATTTGTCGTCCTTCTTGATTGCGATCTGATTGATTCTGTGTGAAATCCTGGAATTTCTTTGGTTGTAATTTGGAAAATTCGTTTGAAATCGTCCTGAATTTCAACCCCTTGAGGCACCCACTCGCCGTGTTACGGAAACTCGACCGGTCCACGCTATTTATAGGCCTCAGCGGATTTGCGGTTCTGCAGGCTAACCACCTGTATACTTACAGTTACAGTCAATCATCCAGTGAACCAATGAAAACCGCCGAAAATGGTCGGGAATTTCCCTTCGAGGTAAGCAAATACTGGAGGCGGCGAGGTGGACGCCAACCGGAAGTAAAATTTCCCTCTCTCGAGCTAATTAGCATAATCACGTTGAGTGTTGCCCGCGTCTTCCAACAGTGGCGGCGGCGAGAAAGGTAGGTTTGGCCGCCTCGAGAGACGGTCGCTTTATTTTCCCATTTGTAGCACCTAAAATACACAGAAACTCTTTTATAAAGTTAAAAAATGTTTTTTGACACGTCTCTTTGTATTTTTTTTTTGCAAATATTTGATATTTCGTTTGCTTTACAGCGAAAATCTCACTTCACATTGGAGGTGTGAGTGAAGAAGAAAGATGGCAAGCGAAGGAGAGAAAAGCAAAAGAAATGGGTGAGTTTCCTGGATTCACATTGTTCCGAGTGATGTTCACGTCTTGTAGACTTTAAAACTTTAGATTGCAAGTACTTGCTGGTACAAAATGCTATTTTGTTCTTCCAATTTGTCTCTATAACTTTGGAATATTTCCGAAAGGTGAATCGTTAGACAGGACCTATTTTTAAAAAGCTTTTGTTTTCTCTCATCTAGCTCGATCATGGATTTGATCCTAGCGAAAGAAGTCAGAACTTCAGAACCATGGATCTTCAAACCAAGGACTGTAGATCGAGGAAAAGTATGGAATGCCATAACGGATCGTCTGAATGACGAAACCTCCGTGAAATTGCAGGTGAAGCGGAAAAACGTACAGGAACATTTCAAACTACTACTGGACAAATTCAAGGCGAAACGAAAACATCACAGTCAGGCGAAACTGAGTGGAGTTGACATCGAAGATAGCGAGATGGATATTCTGATGGAAGAAATATCAGAAAAATGGGAGGAGGCAGAGGCCAGTGACCTTGGTTGCACTAGTAAAGAAAAGGCTGATTCAGTCTTCGTAAGGAAAGTAAAGATTTTTCGACGTGTGTAGATCCCTCAGCAACAGAAATTCATCCTCGTCTATGATGTCCTCAAAGCATGCAACAGCTAGAAGGTCTCGGACTTCTCGAAAAGTTGCCATTTTGCTCGTAAAATCCACGAACAAAGTCAAATTGGACAACTGAAAACGAAAGCAAAACAGCCGTTGCTCGCCGCCGCTTCTACGAAAGCTTAATATTCTAATTTCGCGCCAAGAGGAGGCGGTCTCAACCCAACTCCCGCGCGGCCATCGCCGCCTCCACCTAACCGCCTCAAGTGTTTGCTTAAGGTCTCTATTGTACGTGTGGCCTGCGGTTCCGTTAGGTTTGGAAGCAAAAATTTTCGGTGTTTTGTCTGCGCGGAAAATGGGGCGAGAGGCAAAAAAAAAAAACAACAAACAAACAAAGAAGGGGGTGGGGGCGCTCCCCCTCCCCCCTCTTTTACTCGCTCCATTTTTCGCGCTGTAATTCTTTGCTCCCGCACCCCACAGAAACGCTTGCTACGCAGGCTATTGTACGTGTCACGCATAACCTTTGCTTCAAGTGCACGTGATTGCTATTTTTGACTGACATGCTAAATCAAGAGCAGTTTTGCTAGCGAATTCCGCTGTTTCGCGCTCGCCAAAATTTTTTCCGTCCTCGCCGGGAGCCTGTTTGCAGGCTACAGTTTTGCGGGCCGTGCGAGATTGTCGCGTGGTTAGCCTGTATGTGTTGTTGTTTCTTTCAAGGAAAATGCGTTGTGATCGTGTCTTCTGAGATTAGGCACCTTAAGATAGCTTCCTAACAAAACAGGGACTATTAACAGTCTCAAGAAAACCTGACAACATCGCAAATAAAAGCAATGACGTGGAGCTGGTTGAACAATCATAGGAAGAACTCCTAAATTCAGAGCTTTTAGCCTGAACAAAACCACACAATATCATAAACAACACGCAAAACAGTCCACAGATTTGCGCGTGAACATTTACATTTGCAGTTCCAGAACCTACAAACTGGAAGGACAAAAAGCTCGATGAAATTGATGCAAGAAACATAAGAACGTCTATCTAAGACAGACTGATAGCTTTCCACAAGGAAAGCTACAGCTATCTCTGGCGAAGCCGGACAAAGATAAATATGACACCTGTGATAAGAAGCAGCATAACTTGCAACAGTTAATCAAACAGCCGGGCCCGGCGTAATAATACAAAATGCAAGTAACCAACATGTTCACGGAATATTTCAAACTTTGTCCCTCCAGAGCTAATATTTAGAGAGCTTAAAACATATCTTGCAATACAAATGTTCCAAAAAAACTAGCACATGGCAAAAAACAGGTGTCAAACTCTACAAATTACACGCGGATAATATAACAGTGGAAACCATGGTGAAATGTCCTCCTAAGGACAGGATTGTTGCTTAACGAAATATTCAAAGATCCCCCTATCGTAGCATACAAAAGGGGCAGATCCTCAAAGATATACTGGTTCGAGCAAAACTCTCAAAGCGGCTATTACACGTGGATAAGAGTTGTGTAGGCCTGTCACCCAATTGTTATCACGATTGTATTTTTTTTTTTCACCGAGGGGAAAGATGGTTCCGACATTTGGAGGCGTGCAAGTCGTCTCCTATATTATAGACTTGCCTTGTTAGGAAGGTTTTTTAAAATTAGTAGCTCAGAATTATACTGTTAGCTCATAATTATATTGTCAGCCCAAAATCGTATGTTTTTTTGGCAAATCGTTTAATTAATTATCAATTCGGATACGATTAAACAGTAATTTGTACAGTTCCCTCCGCAATCTGCTTCGTAGTCAATTCAACTACATTCTAGTTCAACTGGAAATGATTGAATTTTAGAAAAAAAATTACGTACTGCCAAATTGTTGACTGTCTACCGCCTCGTCTAATGTTGGCAGGTTTAGGAATTTTTTTAGGAATCTCCGAACTGGTATTACCATTTCCAAGTTCTAAGAAGTGTTTTTGTTGAACAGCTGCAAAGGCTTAGGCTCCGTTCACACTGCATCGGAGAAATTTGAAAACGCAGCTCAATTTATCTCTGCCTGTTAGGACTAGTGGCGGATCTAGGGGAGGGGCCTGGGGCGCCCCGGTTCCCCCCTTATTTTGGGTGAAAAAGGGAAGAAATGACTGAAGGAAGAAAAGCCGGCAGGGCAAGTAAATCAACCCCCCCCCCCCCCCCCCGCCCACTTAGCTTTAAGTCTGGATCCGTCACTGAGGACTACCGTCCACACTACTGGAGAAATTGTCCACCGAAAACTAAGCTTTTTGAAAACGGTCATCAAAGCGGAGAAATTTGAACAGAAAACACTTTGTAACCGCAGCTTTTCGAAAACGATGACGCCTCGATAACATGTGTTTACCCTATTCGTCCAGCATAGCGACTTAAATACGCAATATGTAAGAAACTGTGAACACAGAGGAGAAACTAGTTGTTGCGAAATTTTGATTCATTTCCAAAAGCCGTCAGGAACAGTTGGGTTAGTTCTTCAAAGGTTGAATAATACACGGTTTAATCACCATCCAGGGCCGGGTTGTTCGGAAGGCGGTTAACGGTATAAACCGTATAATTTTCTTGTTTACAAATGTTTTTCATTGCTCATGTTTTGTGTATTTTGAGATTATTCAAACTCAAAACAGAAGGCCAAACAATAAAAACAGAAAATCTCACCGCAAAGTTACAAAGTCAAATCAAAATTCTCGCTTAACCTGGGTTAACTTAAGGTTACAGTATACCTTCGGGTCAGCAATTTTCTTCAAATTTGGATTTTTGGGTCAAAATAGTGGTTGAAGAATAATCTCTAATTTCTGAAAAACAAATTGAAAAAGGCTAAATATTGGCGGAGAAATGGCGGTTTTACGTTTTCACCGGAAGTAAAAGTTTACCTCTTGATTGACAGCCCTATGGCGCGTATGCAATCAACCGAGACGATTTTCGCGGGAATATACCTATATGGATGTCACGAATTGACTACTCAGTTAATCAGCATTGTTGTTCTGACTACCCAGGATTTTTGGTATTAGGCGTGTCTCTATTAAGTTATAAGTAAACATAGACCACGTTTAAACCATGGACCAGTTCGAAAAAGCGAAAACAGCGAAGAACGAATGAAAATACATCAATGAGTGAAGAAGCGAAAGTTCGCCACGCGGATGAAGCTATAGTTATCGTATAAGGCGGGCAAATATTCGTGGTAAGAGAAAAGAAAGGTTCTGTAAAAATTTCGGAACTTGACAGCAATAACAGGGATGCTGACAGAGACTCTTCTGATGAGTCCGATATCGACGAATCGTCGGACTCATTGAGACCATTTGAAATATTATCCATGCACAGTTGCTCTCCGCGCTTTCTTTTGTTTGTTTCCTTCGCTCAGCCACTCTAGCGTTCGTATCCTTTTTAGTCTTCCCCATATTGCCAGACCAGCTTCAAGAAAAACCGAGCTACAGAAAAATTATCTCTCTGCCTTCGGTTCCTTGAGCGCATTGCGAAACACAAGAGTTTTTTAGAGATTCGCGCGTAAATTCCACCAGGAGGTTAACGGTAGTAAACTTTCCCTGCACTGATTGGCTTAGTTATCTGAGAACCCAGTTGAAGGCGTTTGTGGGCGGAGTTTGTTTGCGAAGCAGAAAATTTTTCTTAGCGCTGTTTTCTCGACTAAATTTTTTAACTTGAAGCAGACTCTTTAAAGAGTTATAACTCAAAGGGAATTTGTTCAATTGCTCTTAAATTTGGACAGTGGCTAGTTTAACATATAAACTACAAAAGCGTGTCTGGGAATTGTTGATTTCGAAATACTTTTTCTTCGAGAGCGATTTTTGTACGATCACTCCACATTTTTTAAATCCTATTTCGAAAATGTTCTGTAACTTTTTACTGCAATTGAATATGCCAAAACGCAGACACGGTTTTTAAGCGCTTTGGGCCCTGAAACCGAGGAAAAAATTAAATTGGCGAAAAACAAAATTCGCTTTGACTTGTAGCTTTCGAAAGGTGATTCGGGCGCTCGCATTTAGTGGTCGTGAAAAATTCGACAATTCATTTTCTTTCAAAATTGTTGGTATAGTTTGATAGCCAGCTCCATAAGCTTTAATTTGATATGGGGGTTTAGGTATCTACAGCTTAAACTGCACGCGCTACATCGCTTGCGCACGAGACACCCCTGAAGGTATACTGTAACCTTAATCGAGCTTTGAACAACCCGGCCCAGTAGATTAGAGATGACAAAACAAACTGCGCTATCCACGCCACTGGATAGTGCTTTATCCGGTGAATAACATTATCCAGCCATTATATTGAACAATTAAGACCTGCTGCTGAGGAACTCAAGCTGCTCATCTCAGATCCCCTCCACACTACGCCCGAAAAAATTTAAAAACGCAGATTTATTTCTACAGTCAGGCCTACCATCCACACTAATCTGTCACGAAAACGGAGCTTTTCGAAAACGCTCTTGAAACCGGAGGAATCTGAAAACGTCAGCTTTTCGTTTTCGTGTGGACGGGAAACATTTTGAAAACGAAGCGTTTCGAAATGTCATTTCCTTGATCGAAATCCAAAGTGCACAAATCCAAAATGACCAATGATTGTTGCGTTTTCATATTCCTCCGGCTTAGTGTGGACGAAGCCTTATTAATCTTTAGCTTCTCGCAACACGGAATAATATAATCGGCCTATATATCAGAACAGGCTAAATTTGTAAAACCCCTTATCTGGTTTAATAAATTCTATTTGCCATTGGCTAAGTTAGTTAATCTATCGTTTTCAGGTCTTGAACTTTTGCGTCTGTTATTGCAGTTTGTGCCTTACACGAGTGAATTTTGTTCGTACCTCATTTTAATGATATAAGCCGCTGATTTTTGTTTTCGAAGAATGATTATTTCAACTTCAATTTTGGCTGTTTGTTTTTTGACAGAGTTTTGGTTGCTGTTCAAGGCCGTCGTCTTTCACAGCCGTGGTTTTCTTCGGACATGCATGAAACAGACATTACTATGGAATTACCGACATCCTTAGCAGAAATCGTTGATGCAACTCATTCTCTTCAATTAACCCGGAGCTAACACATTCATTGCAGTGATTGATAGCCGCATGAAGCACATGGTGGATCGTAGTATATGTGGCGTGTCTCGTGACACGAGACGTGCTTTAGCAAAGATTATCAAATGACTCTAGCCACTACTGTAACTGAAGGACAATTGTGAATGAATGAAACATGTGTCATAACACCATAAAAAGACATTGAAGTTCCGCCATCATTCTTTCTCAGAATCGATAGTTCGTAAACAACGAGTTTCTCGGGAAAAAAAAATTGGGGCGTTCTAATAGCCCGCGCATTACACGTGGGTACACGCGAGACCGAGAAGAGGTTCGCGAAGACAGTCCCCGGGGGGTTACTCCCAGAAAAGTTGGATGGGGGTGTGCGTTCCACTTCCCAAAACCCTTACCCTATTTATGACCAAAATCTGCGTTTTTTGCTACCCTATTTATGACCTGGCCAAAAATTTGATACCCTATTCAGTTTATGACCGCTACTGCCGGCACAGTTGCCCTAAAATTGAGTTATGAAGGGCTTTTGTTGACGGTCTTATTGATAATAATGAAAAAGTAGCTTCTTCCAAGAAACATACCCAATTCAAGACTAAAGTGCTAAAACCATACCCTATTTAAGACCAAACTCGATACCCTATTTATGACCAAAACGGCTGAAAAACCCTAGCCTTTGGGCCGCACAGAAGGGAGTGCCCCCCTCCCCCCGGGAGACAGCCGTGACGATCGCAATACTGAACTAAGGTTAAAACGGGGTTAACGGTTAAACAAGCCGAGAAGAGAGAAGAAGGCCATTTGAAATGATGAGAAATCTTTGATCCCACAAGGAGGAGACATTCAACGACCGAATTTTGTAGCACCTAAATAATGGTGGTATGTTTATTGAAGACTGAAGACTAGCTAAAGACTGATGCCGAAAAAGGTATAAAAGTTTGATATTATCGGAAACCCGTGGATTTCTGACATTATTTTACAATAAACTGATTATATTTCAAACATCGATTCTGAGAACAAAGTTACAGTGAATCTACAAAAACTGTGAAAAAAGCCTCAATCAGCATATCCACGTCCGGTAAGCCTTTCGTTATGTCAAATATTTAAAATCTACTCGCTCCTCTTGATTTAACATTTAAAACTGACAATCGAAATAAAATGCGGGCATTAAGTTCTAGTTGGCTGCAGCTATTACTGCATATGTACAACAGTTTTGTCTACTCATGTCTTTTGATATTGATATGTCGAAACATCGACCCCGTTCCAAATGTCTGAATCCACACACATCTTCTCTTTGGCGGTATGTCTTGAATTTCTAGATGACCCAAAGTGGAAAAATAAAAATAAAAAAATGTTAAAAAAGATGTTAACTTGAAGGAATATTCAATACCATCATAGACGGTGGTTTGTAATTTGAATAATTTGTGCCCCTAGGTGGAATTTTTTTGCACGCATGTAAACATTAGCTAGTCGAGTTTGTTTTTTCTTGCTTGCAAATCGTGACCAACACAATAAATATTGGTTAGCTAACGCAGAGGTTCGAATCCCGATGAAGCCCTGAAATATACATATTTTTTTGAGCTTTATTTCCAATTGCTTATTAAATTGTGAACACAACTGCGATGGTCACGTCTTCTTTACACAATTTTAGCTATGCTAGAACATTTTTAAAATCTGACTTTTTTGATAGTTGCGTTACTTCCGGTAGTTTTGATGACTTGTTGATCTTACGTAAAAACTATATACAACGTTTTTCTCATACAAACTTTTAAAATTAATTACAAAAAAAAAGAGGCGCAAGGCATTTCGGTAGAGTTACTTAACCTGAACCAAACAGAATTAGCTCTCTTACTTTCTCAATAAAGTTATTCGTCGTTTTCCTGCGGACGCGGTCGATTTCCAAACCTTGGAGGTCTGGGATCCGCTCTCGGCTGCACAGGTATCATCACAAGCGCCAAATGCACGAGTCTTGATAGCATAATCACCACAACGAGGGAGATGATTACGCAAAATGTAACGATGGACACCACCACCATGAGGAGGGCGAGCGAAATTACGCTGATAAACTCGACAGTCATTCTTGGCAATTTGTCGTCCTTCTTGATTGTGATCTGACTCGGTCAAGATATAGCAAGTGATGTCTCCGATTGATTCTGCGTGAAATCCTGGAATTTCTTTGGTTGTAATTTAGAAAATTCTTTTGAAATCGTCCTGAATTTCAACCCTTTGAACTGCACTCATCACCAACAGTTTAAAGTGGTGTGGAAGTTTGAACTTTCCACATTATTTAGAGGCCTCAGTCGGATTCAGGGAAAGTCCCTTTGGATTGACGATGTCTGTGATTGGTTGATGCTGACGGATGTCATCATGGCACGAGCCGTTGCAAGCCGTTGCTGTCATAGTAGAAGACTTTTTTACTATCCATGACGTTGCACAGGCGGTGTTGGACACGGTTCGCGTGACAGTATTCGACCAATCATATGCCGTCTCAGCCGGAGCAATGACGGAGACATTTTTCGTTGCGAATGGAGAGTAGGTTGTCGTTTCTCGACCGATTTCTGCCCTCATCATGAGAATCAAACTAACCTTTTCTAGAAGCTGCTAGTGTAATATCTAGCCCAGTTATTTGCCAAGCCTCAAGTGCAGGTAAGCAATTTTTGCATCAGAACTAGTCAATGGAAATCATGCTATGTTGAAAACGTTTGTTTACCACACGCACTTGACATAGATATTCTTTTGGTCGTTTGAACAATGAAGTCAGCGAAGCGTCACTTTAGCTGAAATCAGCGAAGCGTCACTTTAGCTGAACAATGAAATCAGCGAAGCGTCACTTTAGCTAACAAAAGACTTCTTTTGTTTCTCGTGCAACAAAAGATCTCCAAAAGATGCCGCAGGAAAACGGAGGTTTTTTTTGCATACGTTATTTCTCGAAAACGAAGAGCAAACCAGCGAAAAAAAATGCAGGGTGATGTTTTTCTATTAAATTGAAAACCACATGCAAAAATTCAGGCACTTTTGAGGAAAAAAAAAACACACACACAAAATCGTCACTTAGCATGGTTTTGCACTCACCCCTTCAATTATAAAATTGCTTATGCAAACCATTCCAAAAGCGGTCCTTCAATTATCTAAAACTTGGCGTTCAAAGTAATTGAAAAGTCCTTGAATTTCAACCTTTGGCATTTGTAGGAACCTACTCCTATATGGTAATGTATTATTTTGATTGTTTTCTAGTACCATAACAACATTCATTACACTCAGCAGACAAAAACAAACACAAGTAGAATTATTCATAACAAGCAATAACGAAATTGCGTGACAACAGTGATAATCGCAATATGGCAGTCCCCTAAAGATAACTCCAGATGTGCAATATTGAAAGCCCGAGTTCACGCAGCCATGTGTCTTGTTGTCAATAAATTGAATACCACCTTCATTATTTGAGTCACTCTCTCCTCTATTAGGATTGAAGCACTCCTTCCTCCCTTGCAACCAAGGGAAAAGAGAAAAAAACATTTTTTTTTACTAAGACAGTAATTATTGTGTCTAGTTTTTTTGTTTCATCCTGACCACTCTGAGGTAACTGGCTGTTAATTGTTTAGCCCTAAGGGGCATACATTTTGTTCTCCTTGATAGTGCTTCTACAAATGGGTCGTAATAGAGGTTTTGCATGGCAGCTGTGTTGCATGTCAGGAACAATGAAAATGTTTTGCTTATTCAGAAAGAACATTTTTTTTCCCATAGGAAAAGATGCCATTGTTTCTGCCGTGCTAAACCTTTAATGCTTGACTTTCTCTACATGTGACTTATGATTAGCCATTTATTTAATTGTTATACATACATTGTTTTTTGTCCCAATGAATAGGCGATTTGCATGATGGCGTCATTTGACTACAACTACCAGAATCCTTCACTTTCTCTGTTTCTTATGTTAATTAGGGCAATTGTTATTTAAACCCCACTGGGAATTCAAAATTTAAATGATAAATAAAAAACGAAAGGAATTCTGGTAGTTGTAGTCAAATGACGACACCATGCAATCTGCTACTCTTAAGAACAACAATGTAGAGTTTGAGACTTCAAACTTCATATCAGCCTGGGGTTAGTTTCTATCCCTAGGTTAGTAATCCCAGCTCTGTTTCACTTATTATTGTCATTATTAAACAAGCAAGTAGTATTTTTAAAGACTATTTGCTGGGCATAAATTATCGATATTGCATATAAGTCAACGAAGCACATGAATAATTTGATGTACCAAGTGCAGTGGAGCCGGTACTGCCAAAAGAACGTCATCAAATCTCTTTCTCGGTTTGAGGATAATGCCCAGAGGAACGTTTTATTCTACCCACCTGCCCGCCCTATAGCTTATAAACTACACTGTGACTCTTGTTGTAGCACCGAATTTTTTATCCCCACGACTTAATGAAATACGATAATTATTGCAGTACATAATAGGATACTAAATTTAGAACTGTCAAAACATTTTCCAAGAATAAACAAACGCTAAACTGAAGTATTACGGAATGGACCACTGTTATTTCTGGTGTTATTATTTCTTGAGTATGTAGCAAGGCTTGTTGTGGACTTAATAAAAATCTCCCCTCGGCCAACACCGCGCCAACAGACTGACAAACCGGAAGTTATGGCAAACGAAATTCGCCTGGGGCACTGGGTACTAGCGCGTACCCGAAAGTTCGCGAAATTTCTGGTGACTTCTAGCTACTTCTGGATCTCTATGTTTCCAGCAGTTTCGAAAGATCTTGAGTGAATTAATGCAAAGTATAAATACGAGTCACCAGCAATGACCAAGCAGTTTGATTGGAAGTATTTTAATGTAAAGGCAATCACGGTTGTTCACCAGCAAAAGAAGAAATCACAGACATGGACGAAAGAGAAGTGAAATGCGACAACTGTCAGAGACACGTTCCTTCCGAAAATTACCAGATGCATGTCGTTCACTGCAAACGAAATATTCAGATATGCTCTTTGTGTGGAGAAACAGTGTTGAGGAGCGAAGAGAAGGAGCACTTCAAGGAAAACCACGCAGAAATAAACTGCATTCAATGTGGACAGAAAACTACGAGAAGCGAGGAAGGGAATCACCTAGCAAACGAATGCGGTAAGAGACCGATTCCATGCCAGTACTGTGAAATAACCCTGCCGAGAGAAAAAATGCCAGAACATCAGGAATTCTGTGGATCAAGGACGGAATGGTATCACAATTGCAGTCGATACATTTTGATCAGAGATCTTCCTAATCACGAGAAATCTTGCGATGGAGGCGCTAGTCAGAAGTGTGCTATCTTGCCTTGTGAATTCTGCGGATCTTTAATCCCGCATGAAAACATTGATGTTCATCAACGCCAGTGTTTAGAGGAAAGCCAGGGCTCTCAAATACCTCTTCTTGTAGAGGGTGACGATGACTTTTTCCAAGAGATCGCAGCGACAAGAGGAAGAAGCAGTGACGATCACGAAAGACGTGGTCATATTTATTCAAACTCCGTCTCGCATGACAGCAACGAAGCTCCCAGCGAAGCTCAAGCAGAACGAAACAGTATTGTTGCTCTGCCGTGTGAAATCTGTGGCGAACTGTGCCCTTCAGATAGATTAATGAAACACCAAGAGGAATGCAGCCAAGAAAGCGAAAACACTGTGGACCCCACACGCTCCCGGAGAGAAGAGAACATCTACGGCAGCAATCTACCCCACTTCCGGTTTGCGAGCGCTCAGAGAAGAGACAACCTGGAATATTCGTTCGATGATTTTTCTTTCAGGGGATTTCCGTATTATATTCTAGCGAACGTTTTTCGCGACCTCGAAGACAGAGGAAGGCCATTTGAAATGATGAGAAATCTTTGATCCCACAAGGAGGAGACATTCAACGACCGAATTTTGTAGCACCTAAATATTACTGGTATGTTTATTGAAGACTTAAGACTACCTAAAACTGATGTCGAAAAAGGTATAAACGTTTGATATTATCGGAAACCCTTGGATTTCTGACATTATTTTACAATAAACTGATAATATTTTAGACATCAATTTTGAGTACTAAGTTACAGTGAACCTACAAAAACTGTGAAAAAAGCCTAAATCAGCATATCCAAGCCTTTTGTTATATCAAATATTTGGAATCTACTCGCTCCTCTTCATTAAGATTTAAAGCTGACAATCGAAATAAAATGCGGGCATTAAGTTCTAGTTGGCTGCGGCTATTACTATGACATATGTACAACAGTTTTGTTTACTCATGTCTTTTGATATCGATATATCGAAACATCGACCCCGTTCCAAATGTCTGAATCCGCACACATCTTCTCATTGGCGGTATGTCTTGAATTTCTAGATGACCCAAAGCGGAAAATAAAAAAATAATAAATAAATAAAAATAAAAAATAGATGTTAACATGAAGGAATATTTAATACAACACAGACGGTGGTTTGTAGTTTGAATAATTCGTGCACCTAGGTGTAATTTTTATGTACGCATGTAAACATTAGCTAGTCGAGTTTGTTTTTTCTTGCTTTCTAATAGTGACCAATACAATATTGGTTAGCTAACGCAGAGGTTCGAATCCCGATGAAGCCCTGAAATATAATATATTTTTGAGCTTTATTTCCAATTGCTTATTAAATTGTGAACACAATTGCGATGGTCAATCTTCTTTTCACGATTTTAGCTTTGCTACAACATTTTTAAAATCTGACTTTTTTGATGGTTGCGTTACTTCCGGTAGTTTTGATCACTTGTTGATCTTACCCAAAAACTATATACGTTTTTCTCGTACAAACTTTTAAAATTAATGAGAAAAAAAAAAAGAGGCGTAAGGCATTTCGGCAGAGTTACTTAAACTGAACCAAATAAAATGAGCTCTCTTACTTTCTCAATAAAGTTATTCGTCGTGTTCCTGTGGACGCGGTCGATTTCCAAACCTTGGAGCTCTGTGATCCGCTCTCGGCTGTACAGGTATCATTACAGCCACTAAATGCACGAGTCTTGACAGCATAATCAGCACAACGAGGGAGATATTGATTACGCAAAATGTAACGATGGACACCACCATTAGGAGGGCGAGCGAAATTACGCTGACAAACTCGATAGTCATTCTTGGCAATTTGTCGTCCTTCTTGATTGTAATCTGACTCAGTCAAGATATAGTAAATGAAGTCTCTGATTGATTCTGCGTGAAATCCCGGAATTTCTTTGGTTGTAACTTAGAAAATTCTTTTGAAATCGTCCTGAATTTCAACCCCTTGAACCGCTGTCGTCCCCAAGTGTTGGTGTTGTTGTAGCTAGAACCTGTTGAAAACTGGGACCGAGCTTGTCACGTGACTTACACGATTTGATCCCCCTCGAACACTGAACTGAAAGGGAACGAATGTAAAAACTAATGCGAAGTCGTTGTTCTTGAATTGTATTCTGGAGTTTTTTTTTGTCTTTGAATAGAGTCTTTATCTACGAAAGTGTCGTTTGAATACGTTTTCTACATTTGGTGCCGAGACCCGGGAATTGAAACTGGGATTCTAGCGTTGTGAAGAACGTCTCAAAGGAAGCTGTTGTGAAGTCAAGGCTGCACTAGCTGAAAGCACGTGGGCGACTAATTATGCCGCCGAAATTGAGGAATTTGAAAAAATTTCGCGATGGTCACCGAAAGTTCGTCCAGAAAACTATCGAACAAGCCAAAGGGCTAATCTCTGAAGGCAATTCCATCGAAGTGAAAAGGCTGAAATTTCTTCGAACTGCCCTTGAAACAAAAATGTCGGAGCTTCAATCGCTCGACCGCGAAATTGTGGAGCTGGTGGACGACGTAAAAACCATCGATACCGAAGTCTCTGAGAGCTGTGAGATAATGAGTTCCATTCAGGAGTGTATTGTTGAGTTAGAATCTGTTTTGGAAGCTCAAGAAATGCAGGGTAAGAGTCAGGAATTCTCTTCTGTGGCGCAACTTCCTCCTTCCGAAAGCGCGGGAACTTCTCAAGATCACGTTTCGAAGGCAAAGTTGCCGAAGCTCGAGCTTAAGAAGTTTCACGGAAATCCCATACACTGGTATCCCTTTTGGGAATCTTTCGAGTCTGCGGTTCATTAGAACCCAAATTTGTCTTCAGTGGATAAATTCAATTATTTGCAGTCACTTCTTACTGGCACCGCGCGTAGTACGATCGCTGGTCTGGCCCTGACGAGTGCAAACTACGAAAAGGCAGTTGGACTGCTTAAACAAAGATTCGGAAATCGACAGATAGTGATCTCCAGCCACATGGAAGTGCTCACTAAACTCCCCAAGGTGGAATCGATAAGCGAAGTAAAGAAACTCCGAAGCTTGTACGACACAGTGGAATCTCATGTTCGTGGATTGGAAAGTATGGAAATCTCATCTGAAATGTATGGTTGCTTCTTGACACCAATCGTTATGCAGAAATTACCGGAGGAATTTCGGATCGCTATCACACGAAATTTGGAATCGGAGACATGGAATCTGAAAGATATTTTGGGTGAATTTCACAAGGAACTGCAACTGAGAGAACAATGTCTTGTCAATAACAAGGATTCCAGGCCTTCACATCAGAGAGGTGAGTCGCCATTTTCTACATCAGCTTTGTACACTGACAGTTCTGAGAATAAACAGTCTCCTCGTGTTTGGTGCTCATTCTGTAATCAAAATCATCAGAGCTCTAAATGTAATGTTGTCACAAGTATTGAATCTAGAAGGGAAGTTCTTAAAAGGAAGGGCAAGTGTTTTCTATGTCTCAAGCAAGGACATTTGGCACGTAACTGTCAAGCACCTATGAAGTGTCTTAAATGTCAAGGTGCCCATCATGTAGCAATTTGTGGTAACCCTGATCCAACCCTGGGTGGGCAAGATCGAGAACATGTGGCCAGTGTCTCTACTAGTATGTATGTGGATCAGTCTAGAGGGTCGGTGTTGTTGCAAACCGCAACCGCTGAAGTTGTGCGTCCGGATAATGATAGTTTTCCACTAAGTGTTCGTCTGGTTTTTGACTCATGCAGTCAGCGATCATACATGACTAAGGACCTTAAAGACAAACTGGGGTTATCAGTAATTGGTAGAGAGTCACTTCTAATCAAAACCTTTGGTGAGTCTGACGCCAGGCTACGAACATGTGAAATTGTTCAAGTGGGTATCAAAACCAGATGCGATGCAATTGTGTACATTCAAGCCTATGTGGTGCCAGTCATATGTGGCCCTCTGACCCAACAACCCACAGAGCTTGCTCAGTCTAGCTACGAACATCTGCATGACCTCAGTTTAGCCGACAGGTGTGGCGGCAGAGATTTGCCCATCAGCATTCTCATTGGTGCTGATTATTATTGGTCATTGGTCGAAGGTACTATTGTGAGAGGTGCACCGTGGGAACCTGTTGCTCTTGCTACAAAGCTAGGATATCTCCTCTCCGGACCCACTATGATTGTGTCTAACCGTGACAATGGTAACACTGTGAATCTTACTGCGACGCATGTACTGAAAGTGGAAGCAAGTGTCGTCGGTCAAGATGAACTTGCCTCTGAACTTGGAAAATTCTGGGACTATGAGTCACTTGGCATTCGAGATAAAGGTTCGTCTCTGTATGACAAATTTGTTAGCGAAGTTGAATTCACTGAAGGAAGATATCAAGTACAGCTACCTTTCAAAGAGGACCATGAGCTGCTTCCAGATAATTTTGCTTTGTGCAAATCAAGGTTGGTCTCACTACTGAAACGTCTGAAATTAAAGCCCGAGATGTTAAAGCACTATGATGATGTCATCCAAGATCAGCAACAACAAGGAATTGTGGAACCTGTGGATCAAGGTGTCAACAATGGTGTGGGAAAAGTACATTACATTCCTCATCATGAAGTGATTCGCGTGGACAAGGACACCACAAAACTTCGTATTGTTTATGATGCCAGTGCACGATCAGGAAAGAACACATCAAGTCTCAATGACTGTTTGTATGCTGGTCCACCACTATCTCCCCTCATCTATGACATTCTCCTGAGGTTCCGGGCTCACAAGACAGCCCTCATAGGAGACATTGAGAAAGCTTTTCTAAATGTTTCAGTTCACCCCAAAGATCGTGACTATCTTCGTTTCCTGTGGGTTGATGATGTCACAAGCAGCCACCCGAACCTACAAGTTTATCGATTTGCAAGAGTTGCATTTGGCGTCTCCGCAAGTCCGTTCCTATTGAATGCAACAATTCGTCATCACTTGACTTCTGCTGACATCCCCAAAGAATTTGCTGAGAGAGTTCTGAAAAGTCTGTATGTGGATGACTTTGTTGGTGGAGATGATTCTGACAATTCTGTTTTCGAGATGTATGAGAATCTGAAGTCATCCTTCAAGAGCGGAGGCTTCAATATGAGAAAATGGGTCTCCAACTCTGAAGCCCTTCAGGAAAGAATTGAACAATCTGAAAGCCAGTCTTCTCAAGTTACAAGCAAGTCTGTCAAGGAGCACCCTGTTCAAGAGGAAGATCAAACCTTCTCGAGTTCCCTGTTTGAGACGTCAAAGAACCCCAGCACAGCAAAACTGAAAGTACTGGGAGTTGGATGGGACAGACGAAATGATTTGTTACTCTTGGATCTGGCCTCTCCACTAGAAACTAGCAATACTTGTCCAGTTACGAAGAGAGCAATTCTTGGTACAACAAGCAAGTTGTATGATCCCCTGGGACTAATTAGTCCAGTCATCATTCTACTGAAGATCATCTTTCAATCTATTTGCAAGACAAGAGTGGGTTGGGATGACCCCGTGGATTCATTCATCCATGAACAGTGGTTAAAGCTTGTTCAAGATGCTAAGAAGGTGGGGGTGGTGGAAGTGAGGAGACACTACCACCTTGGCTTGTCATCAGGAGATTTACAAAGCATTCAACTCCATGGTTTTGCGGATGCAAGTGAGAAAGCCTATGGAGCAGTTGTGTATTTACGCCTTGAAACAACTACTGGAACTGTCTTCACCCAGCTTTTATCGTCAAAAACCAGAGTTGCTCCGATAAATGGAGAAACCATACCTCGACTGGAGTTACTAGGTGCTCTTGTTCTGGCCCGACTGGTCAATACTGTGTTGACAGCATTTGACGGAACATTGGAAGTTGATGCTGTGTTCTTCTGGTCAGATTCGCAAATTGTTCTGTGGTGGATTTGGGGTGTAAACAGAGAATTCAAGCAATTCATTCAAAACAGAGTGGTTGAGATCCGTCGACTTACAAAGCCAACTCAGTGGAATTATTGCCCCACAGAATCCAATCCAGCTGACATCTGCTCACGTGGTACGATGACCTCGAAACTGATCACCAACCAATTGTGGTGGAGTGGTCCTGAGTTCCTTAGAAAGGAAAAGCAGTGGTGGCCAAGTCTTGCAATGAACTCTGCTGAAGTCACAAGTGACGACTCAGATCCTTGCCTAGAACTGAAGAAGGAAAGCTGTAACAGCCACACAAAGCAGCATGATGGTACAGTTCTTGTAAACATTGCCTCTGGAGAGGTGACGTCAGAAAAGTCACTAAATCTTGATTGCATCATTCCCTTGGAAAGGTTCAGTAGTCTTCAAAGACTTGTGCGAGTCACTGCATATGTTGTGCGATTTGTTTCTAATCTCAAGCAAAGTAAAATGAAGAAGAGGTTAGTGGATGGAGTAATAAGGCATGAAGAGGTGGATTGTGCAAGAGAGCTTTGGATCAAGGAGGTTCAGAAATCTGTGTACAACAACAAGAACTTTGACCAGGTCAAGATCTCATTATCACTGTTTACAGATGACAAGGGAATTCTGAGGTGTGGTGGTCGTCTTAAAAATGCCCCGATTCCGTATGATGCTCGTTTTCCAATATTCCTTCCAAGATGTTCACGACTAACTTACCTAGTGATAAATGATTGTCATCTCAAGGTTCTTCACAATGGTGTGAGGGACACTCTCACAGAGCTAAGGTCAAGATTCTGGGTAACAAAAGGAAGGCAGACTGTGAAAACTGCGATAGGAAAATGTTCTGTTTGTAAGAAGTTAGAGGGCAGAAGCTATGCAGTTCCTCCTCCCCCACCTCTTCCTGAATTTCGATTGAGCGATGACTTTGCTTTTACTCGAGTAGGAGTGGACTTCGCTGGGCCCATGTATGTCAAGGATGTATTCTCAAAGAATGGAGATTTGAACAAGGTCTATATAGCTTTGTTCACGTGCGCTGCAACCCGAGCTGTTCATCTGGAACTTGTCCCAAATCTGAGTGCGGAAAGTTTTATCAGAGCCCTTACTCGCTTTAAAGGGAGACGAGGAATTCCTGTCTTGATTGTCAGTGACAATGGGAAAACATTTAAGGATTCAAGAGTGCAGGCATATTGTCAGTGCGACGGTACACAGTGGAGGTTCAATGTCGAAGCGGCCCCTTGGTGGGGTGGTTTCTTTGAACGTCTAGTAAAATCAGTCAAGTTGAGTTTGAAGAAGGTCATACGAAATGCCCGGTTAAACTATGACGAGCTGTCTACTGTCCTTGTAGAAGTGGAAGCAGCCTTGAATTCACGACCCTTGACATATGTCTTCGATGAAATGGAGGAACCATTAACACCTTCACACCTGATTGTGGGCCGCAGAATTTTGTCAGTACCATCAAAGAACTCATCGAACGAAGTTGATCAAACTGAGGGAACACTTACAAGAAGAGCCAAATTCTTACAGCGAACACTGGATCATTTTTGGAACCGATGGAAGTCTGAGTATCTCACACAACTTAGAGAGTACCATCGTTACTCAAAGAGAGCAAATTCTGTCCGTAAAGTGCAAGTGGGAGATATTGTGTGTCTACATGAGAACAAAACCCCGAGACAGCAGTGGCGGCTTGGGAAGATCGAACGATTACTTCCTGGTCGAGATGGTCATGTTCGAAGTGCAGTGGTGAGAGTCAAGTCTGGTAATTCGCCAACCGCGGAATGGAGACGCCCATTGCAGAGGCTCTATCCCCTGGAAGTGAGGTTGGATAATGGAACTGCCAACCCTGTGCCCCGAGTGGCAAATGTTCCTGTTACAGTAGTGAGGGACGAGGATGTCCCAGTTGTCGTCGTGAATTCTGACTAAGATAGATGTATTGAGTTCATTCTATTATATAGAGTTTATGCTCGTAAGATTGTTTCAACTTTAAATGAACTTTGAACTTTGATTGATGACGTCAATCAACGCGGGGGAGTGTGTTGAAAACTGGGACCGAGCTTGTCACGTGACTTACACGATTTGATCCCCCTCGAACACTGAACTGAAAGGGAACGAATGTAAAAACTAATGCGAAGTCGTTGTTCTTGAATTGTATTCTGGAGTTTTTTTTTGTCTTTGAATAGTCTTTATCTACGAAAGTGTCGTTTGAATACGTTTTCTACAGAACCCTCCACGCTATTTATAGGCCTCAGTGTATAATTGAGGTATGGGTCAAAGCGCGGTTGGCGTAATTACCAATGTGCATGATATATCCGCAAGACACGCAAGAGCTCTTGTAAGTTAGCAATGCAAATTAGCAACATTCCGCCGACATTTTTCCTCGACTTTCTTTCGTTGTCGGAGGAGGATACTCTTTTATGAACGATGCCTGAAGACGAATTGTGTTTTTTCAATTATGTGTATTTTTCTCGGCGCAAATTAGCGAGAATTGCGCACTATTTCGAAATCACGGTTCCACGCTATCATTGGGATAGCTTCAGGAGTCATTTCCGGATGACTTGATCGACATTTGAATTACAATGTGTACTTGCTCAATTGTTATCGCCAAGTGAGCATATCCCAAAAAGAAAAGCATTTGGCAGACGGCCCATTGAAGCAACAAAACAGATAGGTGTGACTGTATGGGCCCTGGCGAACCAAGAGACCTGCCGTCAAATATCTGATCGTTTCGACATTACATTACAAGTGTGTCGCGGTGCATTGGAAGGGTTGTAAGAGCTCTTGTGGATGTTCGCACAGACCTTATTCAGTGGCCGAGAGGTAACATTGTAATATTGGATTTTATGCTATGAAAAAGCCATAGATGATCTAAAATGTGCTTCATATACATCCATGTTTTGCATAACAATCGCTACCGCTTCTTTTTGAGGGCGTACGGTTGTTCTGTTTTCAACTATGACAAAAGCATGCTCATACACAGCGGCGACAAACTCTGGCTTTGCACTGGAGGCAGTCGACGCAGTCCTTAATTCCAAAGCAACCAGCACCAAAAGCAAGACCTGATGGGTTTGCATCTTTAATATCCTATATGTACAGTTGAAAAGTTATTTAAGGTAGTTGCACTGGGTAATTTTAAGTATTTTGGAGTCTACTTTAAAATTGGATTCTGTCTTAGAATTTCAGCCAATAAATTTGAATATTTGTCAGTGACTAGAACTGGTACTTGACTCTTTTATGCCAATAGAGATGTGGCCTTATACCTTTTAATTATTAACTTATTGCCTTGCCCCCTGGGGCCTATAAATTTAAAAAATCTAATTTTTTGTGGACGTGAGATAAAAATACTTTCTTTTTTTTTTGAGAATCCTACAAACATTAACACTCTGAATAATCACTAGCTTGCAAAACACAAAAGAGGCGATATTTAAAAACTTATCGTTAAATTTCCAATTTTTGCCCAAAATTGACAGTAGTCGAGGAATTTGAATCACAACTTAATTTGCAAGCAGGCGATCGTTTATTACAACTCGTTGAACAAAATGGCCAAATTGCATCGTTGTAGGTGCTATACTTTTGAAGAAAAACGTTCTTAAACATATGGCTAACCTGTCCTCAGTCCACTTTTTGTCAAAAAACGCCCAAAAAGGCTCGCTGAAGTCGATTTTGTAGTAAGAGATCGTAGTTTAATGTTTGGCCGCCATCTTGAACAATGTTTTACCCTCCTCTCGGGTCTTAGTTGCTAGATTTGTCTTTGTTTTGACCCCTAACACTACCCCTGCATTTCTTTGTTTGTCGGTTGCTAAGGACGAGTCCTTTTCTGGGGGCGTGACATTTGAGATCAACTTCCGACAGTGAAGTGGGCATAATCGATCGAATTGTAAGACGCCATTGTTTGCAATGGCGTCGCGAGAGAAAAAGAAGAAACTTTCTAAATCAGAGAGAAAGAAACTGTATCAGGATAAAGGCAAGAAAGGGGCTGAAGCACGAGGTCTTGGAGCTGGATCTCGCATAGATTTTTCGCTTCCAGCCCAATGGACAACAGAAGTAACGTCATACGACCATCACGTTGCGGTGAAATATATTTCTCCAGGCAAAACAAAGTATCACACGGCAACAAAAGTCAAAGAGATGCTGGCCAAAAGAAAAATGGATTTCTGCCTAGATAAGTCATCAGAGTCTTCGGGTAACGAGGTAGATGACAAGGATCCAGATTTCGAGCCAGATCCATCCCCAAAACGGCTGAACATGGTTCACGAGGAACCTTTGCAGAATCCATCGAAAGTGGAGCGGCAGCTTTGTGTTTGTGAATCTTCGCAGATAGTCCGTCTGATTGAGGACGTAAACAAAACGTCTCGTTGCTCTACGCCCGATTGCAATGGTATGTTTCATGAATTGTTGAACTGTTGCCGTTTTATTTTTTTTAGAGTAGCTTTGAGTTCATTCAGACCAGAAATCAAACGTGAATAATATTTTGGTTTTGTAGGTGTCATACATTCGAATTCGAAGTCATTTCTCTGAACACGTTTGAGAGAGTTTCGCAAACTTCCTATCCTGCATTAAATTATACGTAAAAAATACTTGAAATCAATGATTTTGTCGTAGAATAAATGTCCCGACATTGACCTATCAACATTTTCCTTCCTTTTGATAACTTAGCTGGCTAAATTCTCGCTTGTTTCATCAAGGCAGCAATAAATCAATGCTTCACTTCAAGTATTTCTAAGAATACCCCTATTCTACAACTTTTAGGTCAGCTGATACCCTCTAGAGTTGAGACAGTAGGCCTTGGTGGAACCATCAATGTCACATTTGCTTGTAGTGGGTGCCAGTTGAGAAGTGTCTCTTTTCAAGGGTCATCTATGGTTGAAGCATCAAGGAGAACTGTTGTTGGACTGGCCCTAGCTGTGGCATTTATTGTCTCAGGACATGGGTTTGCAAAGTTCCATAGAACTCTGAATCAGTGTCTTGGCATCCAAGCCATATCCAAGAATCGATTCTTCGAGGTTGTCAAACTGATGTATCCCCACATTCATGACATTTTGACAGAAATGTGTGATGAGGAAAAGGAGCAAATGAAAAGGATTGACAGCAATGTCTTAGGAAGTTGGCAACGAGCAGTCGTTACCTCTGATGGAGTCTGGCACACCAGAGGCCATTTTAGTAAAAATGGCTCCTTCATCATAAAGAATTATCTAACTGGGGGGTTACTGTGGTTTGGACACAAGTGCATGCGTGGAAATTCAGAGGATGATGATTTGTTTCTGGGGACTGCCAAATCAATGGAAGGTATTCTCGCAGATGAGTGCTACCATCAGGCTAAAAGTGAAGGTTGTAATGTAGTGGTGGTATGGCAGGATGGTGATTCCAGTTCCCAGAAGTCTGTTGAAAAAGTTTTTGGAGCTGAGTCCAGGAGGGTATTCAAGTGCGGGGGTCATGTTGGAAGGGCTCATGCAAACAATTTGAAAGACTTAGCCAAGCAAAAGGTCTTTTCAGCTGGACAAATTAGTAAAGGGAAACATACATTCCCTGCTGTTGAATCAGCGAAGTGTGCATGTAAGCGCCACAGCAAAACCTGTGGCTGTTTGTCTGACGCATTTATTCAGGGTGCACGGTTGAACCACTTCTGCTGTTTGCAGCAGTGCAAGAGTCCAGACGACTATGCAAGGCGTATGAGGAGTTTAGGGGGTCATCACTGCACAGATGAACATGAATGGGATGATGGGAAATGTGATTTCCACCCCAGTATTGTTTGTTCTTGTGGCAAATGCAACCAAGATGAGGAAATATCCTGTGAGGGAAAAGCGTACTCCACCAAGTCAGTGCTCAAATGCGAGTTTCATCAGCTAGCCTACCAAACAGAATGTGAACTGCGAGCAAATGATGCTGAAGCTGTTATTCACCCTGAATTGGGAAGGGGACAGTCCAATTTGTGTGAGGCACATTTCAGTGTCCTGCCTCATTTCAGAGCAAAGGACCAAAGCTTATGCAGGTACTTACATGTAACCAAAAGCTAAGCCCAATTTAGAGAGGACTTTTCTGAAAACAGCCTATTGGTGACTGTAGCTTTCTGTATAGACTAATATTGATTATGATTGGTTTTAGTGGTAGTCTTGTTTTATGTTCCTCAGCATTTTGCCAGTCTTGTTCTTGATAATTTACATTAGTTTCTTCAGAACTTAGTTTCTTTGGATATCATTACTATTATTATATTTGTTATTACTATTATTATTATTATTATTATTGTTATTATTATTATTATCATTATAAGTGTTATCATTATTGTTATGATTAATAATATTAACCTGAATAGCACATTATTTTCTTGTTTCCATGCAAGAAAAACAGAAAAATGAAATCTGAGAATGTCAGGAAAAATGGCTTTGCACTTTGCACTTTGCACTTATTAGGAAAATGAGGAAATCAGGAGTACAGGAATACTGACAACTGATTCCCTCATGATGATTTCTCCATAGGTTGCATTACATTACATCAACAAACTGTGAACTTGCCCAGGGAAACATGACATGGTGTTTCAACCGTCGTGGACCCGACTACCACTGGATTGTTGATTTATATGAGCGCATGAATCTGCCTGTCCTACCTGAAGTTGTCCGTGCTTTTCAAAAAGCCGCTAAGGAGCGAATGAAGGAATTGGAGAAGAAGAAGACTGATCAAGCTAAACAAGAGGGTCTCTCACAAAATTGCCCGTTCAGAAGACCAAGAGGAACGAAAAAAATGGGTCAAGCGGCAAGCCATTCTTCACACATATGGTGCAGAGGATGAGGATGATGACAGTGAAGAGGACAGAACCTTGGTCCAAGAAGCAGAGCGCATAATGGGAGGCGAGGAAACAGAGATAGTCAGTGGACGGAAATGTAGGTGTGGTTCAACAACTCACCTGCGTACCTCAAGTCGCCTGTGTCCACTCAACAAGAACAATGCCAACTAAAAGCATTTTAGAGAATATTCTAGTTTTGTTTTTGTTTTGTTTTGTTTTGTTTTTTTGCCATGGATGTGCTCATTCTGTGACATATTAGGTAAAAGCAACACTACAATAGTGCGGAAATGGAATGTTTTCTATTGTAACATAGTGCAACCACCTCCTTTAATTTCACGTAGGATACCAGAACATTGGTATATCATGTAGTTCATGTTGTGTTTAAGAGTTTTGCTTTTTAGAGGAATATGCTTGTCTTTAGTTTTTACCATATGAGTAGGATTTAAATTCAAAGTTAATTGTGTCGTTTGGGTAAAAATACATCTTACTTCCCCTGCATTTGACTAAAAAAAACATTGGCTTACGGTGAATTTTAAAAAATGGCATTTTTATTCTGTGCTTGTACCCTAATGCATGCATATTCTTCAAAACAATAACAATTTTTACAATAAATATATCCTGTTTTGATGAATTTCGTGAAAAATAATAAATATTCTCTTTATTCTATTTGGTATATTCTGTGAATTATAATAATATGACTTGTTGACACATAATTTCAATAATAATTTGTAACTTTTCATGTTCTTGATTTTACAATTTCATAAATATTATACCATCACTTTACTACCTTGATAAATAATCTTCATGAAAATACTAGCTATTGCAAATATCAATTCTCAAATTATGGCAGTTCATATAAAAACCACTGAACATTTTTCAAAAGTAATAATTAATAATTTTTCTTCAATCCTATTGCGATCCTTATTTTGCAGCAGGCCAGGTAGCAAGGGCAAGGTCTCCTATGTTGACTTTGTAAACCTGAAAACAGAAGATGAAATATGGTGTAAATGTATAGCAGCCACAAGATCTGGATCTCAATAACTGGGGGAATCAAACAAAGGCAGGGTGGCTGAGGAACACACACTCACTTACAGCAAGGACATCTAGTTGTCCTATAAACATCTACCCCCTGTATTTTTTGAAGGAAAATCTACCAGGCCTTCTGCTTCTTCATATATCTTTAGAAGGATCACTGACTGAATCACACTCACCCGTGCATGTGTTGGATCCGGTTTGTCCACCAGGGCACCGGGAATCACCTCCCTTATCACCCTCTTCAGTGTAGAAGGGAAAACATACGTGGGCTTTCCAACATCAGCCCCAAGGGTTTTCTTGCTTCCAAACTGTCAGATGTTAACATAGGAAATTAACAAGGTAGTTGCCAACAGGTCTCCCTTCCACCGCAACTATCATTTTTAATATATGTGTGAAGGAAATCATTTTATTAGGGTACTGTGTAGTCAAACTCTGAAAATGTACAGATGTAATCAGAGACAACTGTTCAAAACAACACTAGAAATGACTGGACCACAATAACAATTTAAAAAACCCACTTCCTCCAGTGAAGCAAGATGTTCAACCTGATGGAGAGCTATTGTACTGTATGAAACCCTTATGATTTCTAGGCACTAACTTTTTGACCATGAACGTTTGGGAACCATCCGAATCCTTATAAATACCAAATACATCTGTTGGTGACACTGGAAAATTGCCAATTTGATGCTGGACATTGACTATCTATCGGCTCCAAGTTTTGGTCAAACAGGAACACATGAACACAATGAGAAGACTACAAACAATTATTATTGCAAAAAATTCAGAGAGATGAACTTTGTGTTTGATAGTTATGCTTGACTACAAAATCCAGGACTAAACTCGGACTACGTGACTTGTGCCCACCGCTTCTGCTTCGTTCCACAGAGTGCCCCGATCTAAGTAAGCGAGCCGGACAAAAGATATCCTGAACTCTGAAATTGTCAGGACACTGTTCAACTTACCCATAAAATTGCCCAGATCCGTCTGTATAGCCTGGCACGTCCTTGCTCGGGGGTTTCGCCAGGCTTCAAGGCAAAGGCACGCAATAGACGGATAAGTCCTTCGGGTATGTGAAAGCTGTGAAAATGCAGGACTTACCAATATAGCTTCCTGGAAAAATAGCTGGACACAACAAGATTTTGTAAAAACCTACCCATTTCGTGAAAACTCCGCTTCGAAAGCCACGAATGCAGCCTCTCGCGGAACACCAGAGATTCCCGCCATCTTGACTTGTCTTGACCTTTAATCCACGAGACTCGGAAGAAAACCGCTGCCTCAAACCTTGCACACTCACTATCTACCTTAGTGACCGACCCAATCTCCTTACTCGGTCAACTGAACGAACTTCCGGTAAAATGCCAAACTTCGGTCTTTATTTGTACTTTCCATCCGTTTATTTCGGGATAAAACCACATTTTTTTAATATTACATGACATGGGCTACAACTAGGCTGAAAATGATCTCGTTTGAAAACAAGAAATTTACCCGGTGCAACTACCTTAAGTGCAGTGATGTATGTGAGAAATTAATAATAGTGGTAAATACAACTATCTGAATTATTGACTGATTGATTGAATTATCGATCGATTGATTGACTGATTGATCAGGTGGGATATGCGCCCCTTTTAGGTAACACCCCACAGGGCGAGTAGATGGTCAGTTTTCATGGGAAGTAAACAATATCATTTATTTGTCTTCTGAATTAAAAAAAAAAAGATCCCCAGTTTGCTTCGAATATTCTCCAAATCTCAAATTTCTAGTTCGTTCAAGTTACTCACTGTACAGGCAAATGCCAAAAGTAATGCGATTTGGAAAATAAATCAGTGCAAAGAGAATAGTATAAATTACACAAGCCGGAAAACAAAGGTTTATGTGTCATCATGGTTTCTGCAGTAGTCACACTTTCTTTCACAAGAACCTATTAAACCGAAGGAACGCGAAACATTTGCGCGAATGTGAAACATCCATAAAAATTACGGCTTCTATAGAAGACCCAGTCACCCTCCGCGATTTTCGATGCCATCGAAATCACGGATATTGCATGGTGAAGCAAAATCTTATTGAATTTACTGTTAAGTTGTGTCTCTGAAAGTATGTTTAATTATCTGTAGTAGTTTCACCGTGATTTCCTTCGTTTTAGAATGCTCGTAATAAAATATAATAGCCAAACTTTCGCATGTAAACGAAAACAAAGGTGTGGCTGACTAAGAAGAAACGAATTGAAGAGCGATTGTTTCAGTTGTACAGGCGATCAACATCTGCATCAGTGTAATGTACTACGATACATTTTGTAAATCTTCAGGACTTACCTTTTCTTAAAGTAAACTGTTGGAATTCCTGTGACGTCTGCGATCGTTGGACCTTGGTTTAAATTCAAGCAGTTCAGGATTTCTAACAAGTTTGCTGAAGGAGGAACCTCGCCAGATGCACAGCCCTAACGAATCGCAATGCCGACGCATGATCAGACGGCTGTTTTCTGTTGAATAGACGCTGAAGGTCAGTTGTCGGATCATATTTCATTATTCATCTGAAGATCATACACGACTTTCATAATGGCGGACGTAGCGCGGAACCTGGGGATAATAGCATGAAAACGAGGTCACAAAGGCCTCAACGCGTCGCAATTGTTTATTGCAGTATGGCGTCCTCTTCGAGTGGTTTACACGGTAACTCTTCAAATGCGATATTGCTCACGGAAGATGACATTCCAGGTGCCGTGGTGATTCGTGTAAAGGTCTGAAAACGAAAGCAGAGCTTGTGAAAAGAGTGCACGAGTACATCCGAACGGGTAAAGACAAAGATGTTGTTCACCCGGATCCGGATAAGATTTACAGTCGCAGAAAAGAACGATCGAGTACCACTACCAATATTTCGAGCGAGGATGGTGTTTCAGTGCAATTTCCCGTCGACGGTTGGAGTACTTCGCTGGAAAAGATTCCCATGTTTACAAGACTCCAAATGAACCGCCACATCATGAAGTCTGGAAAATCCATCACCGACAAAGAACACCACACCGTCCCAACAGCCTTGATAAAAGCAAAACGGTTCCTGGATGATGAATATCTCGAGGATATTCAGTGTACAAGCGATCAGCGGTATTTTTTGTTAAAAGCAAGTGCTGTCACAGCTTTAGAAAGCATGACCAGCCACATACTTTACAGATTGCCCTTTGCATCTTATCTGGCGAAGTGAGGAGTGCGTGTTGGTCTTATGTAGCAGGCAAGGTGGGATTTTGTAACCATGTGTTGGCTTTAATGTTTAAATTGTGCAAGTTCTCGTTGTTTAACTGTGCTACCACAAAAGATTTATCTGAAGAGGACGATGAGCATGTGCCTTTGGCCTGCACATCGCAATTGCAGCAATGGCACAAGAAAGGTGGGGGTACAAACATTACCCCACAGCCAATAATGGAAGTGCAAGTAAACAAAATCAAAGATGACGATGGGAGGTCACGATCAGGTGTAAAGTGCCTCTTGTATGAAGCAAGAATGAAAACTGTACATGACAAAAATGTAGAACAGGTCCTTAAAAATACACTGAGGAACATTGATCCCAATATGGGTCTATCACAAATGGCTGATGTGGAAACAGAGCATAATGACTTCAGGGACACCAGATTTGGCCAATGTCAGGTTGGATCGTACTTGTGCTACCAAGTTGCAGTCACTGAGTCAAACTTTAAAGCCACTGCATCAATTGATTGCATCCCCAGACTGCAAGTCGCAAATAAGGAAGGCCTGAATTTTCCACGATTCCCATTAAGGAACATTGAAAACATGGCAATTCCTGAAAACCTATCAGAACAGGAAATGCAGCTCATTGATACACTGAGGCTGGATGAAGATTAAATTAATTCAACTGAAAAGGAAACAAGAAAACAAGCAGAGTGCACCAAATGGAGAGATGAGCGGTCTTTCCGATTTACTGCCTCTAAGTTTCATCTTATTTCAAAACGGCAGCGAAATCATGAAAACTTTGCTGAGACACTTTTGAATCCCAAGCCAGTGACATCTAAATATTTGGAGCATGGGAAAAAGTACGAGCCAGTAGCTCTGGTAGAATATGAAAAATTCATGCGCAGCAGGAGAACACCAGTTAAGGTTTTGCCCTGTGGATTTGTTGTCTCTCAGGGCATTCCAATAATTGGAGCAACTCTAGATGCACGAATAATTGACTTTGGATCATGTGGATCATTTTGGTCTTGCCGAAGTAAAATGCCCCTACACAAAACACCATGTGACACCCTTGGATGCTTGCTCTGATCCAAAGTTTTTCAAGGAGAAAACAACAGACACTGAATGTAAATTAAAAGAAGACCACCCTTATTATGCACAAGTACAGGGACAAATGGCAGCAACTGGAGCAAGATGGTGTGATTTCATAGTTTATACTAGTAAGGGCCTTTATGTCCAAAGAATACCATTTGACCCCATGTTTTGGAGAAACCTTAAACAAAAGTTGTTGTCTTACTATTTCACACATTTTATCAAATTTGCATCTGCAAAAATGCATGATGGAAATTGTCAGGTAGTCAGTGCTGACAGTTGTATGGTGTTACAATATGTAACTACAAGTGCAACTTGATGTCAGATTCTCAGTGGATGCAATTTACAAACTCTCAGTAACCATTATGTCTTTGTTATTAATAGGAAATGTGTCATTCCAGAAAATATTCTTGTCTCTCATATGAACTTCATACGGTAGAATCCTGATCTCTCAACAGTAGAATCTTGATGATTGGAACTCGCAATAACTCAAACCGCAAGTTGTTTCCTGTCTTAGTCGAACACTTCATTTTCACCTTCAATTCTTCAAACCAATTTTCAATTCCCTCAGTGGTTCCAAAAATCAGGATTCCACTGTAACATATACTGGAGCATTTTGTAAATTTACTGCCAGGCGAAAGAGAGTATACAAAGTCAGTTGATGTGTTGAAGTAGTGTTCTTTTACTCGACTTTCTTGCAAACAGTACACAGGTCATCATGCAACAAGCATACGGTAACCTAGCAACAGTAGCAAAAGTGTAAATCAGATCAAAGCCTTAACCTTTCATACATTGAACAAGGAAAATTATGTACATATTTAATGTTTTGAAAATAGACAAGATATGCAGACTTCATTATTACTGTGAATTTTATGTTAACAAGTATAAAGAGAATTGATAATCTACATCAACTGGAATGTCCATTAACAGTTTTTATTACAACACACATGACACACATGCATTAAATAAAATTTTGCATTTTTTCTTTCAACAGTAACATTAATGTCCTTAATAAGAAATGCTCAATAATTAAGAAGAATACAATAGTCAATATAAAGACTTTTATATATCATTGTCACCATCACATTGATATTATGTTGGGCTGTGCATTACACAAGAATGCACACACTGTCCACATCTGGTTGACAACACCAATTTGGTGAAGGGGTATTACTCGGTCCCAGATATGAAAGTTTTTAATCTTGTTAATTGCTCGTTCAATGTGAATCCTCAGACTTGCAATTTCCTGGGTCTTAACAACGTCCTCTGCTGGCATTTGATTAGACCC
Organism: Orbicella faveolata; assembly: GCF_042242905.1. NCBI lineage: Eukaryota > Metazoa > Cnidaria > Anthozoa > Scleractinia > Merulinidae > Orbicella > Orbicella faveolata. Next base: position 33,348,844 of record NW_028301552.1, on the reverse strand, counting down.
CCCAAGAAAACGTGGCAGGTTCAGGGAAACACCCAAAGGAAGCAAATCTGAAATGGTAAATCCTTTGTCTGCCATTACTGAATCCTTGTCTTGAAAGGGCAAATCCAATAGGCCACTTCTTCTGACAATTTCCCTGTCAGAGATACTTCCAGTATACAACTGGCTTACAAATGTAATAGCGCCTCCAGGAGAAATCCCCACCAAGCCCTTGAGTGTCGTGTGGTTCTTGTAACTACTGAATAGCTCTCCATTCAGTTGCAGGCTACTGGGCATTTCACATCTTACTTCTGTGCAATCAATTATCACCCGAGTTGATCCATATTTTTTCTTGAATGCTTCAGGCATTGTTCTGTCTATAACTTCCCTCGAAGGCCATATGTTGATGTGTAATACATAAAATTAATCCATGTAGTGACTATCCTGCTTACAGTTGGTGTTGACACATTAAACAGGTGAGCCAAATGATCTTCGTGAAACCCTTGTCTCAATCTGCACATTACAATAAAAAAATCGTCCACTGGTCTCAAAGACCTAGCTCTTCCTTTTTTCGTAAAAGACTCCTCTGACGGATCCTGGTCGTAATCGACAGAGACCTCAACATTGACAGAGCGCCAGTAAACAATATTTTCTCCTCGCTCGCCGGGATGAAGGTAATTATACACGGCCTCAAAAGCATCCCAGTTATTAAATCCAGTGTAAAAAGGCGCTGTATTGTTCTTAGATTTTAAGTTTTCAAGTGTAAATTGTTTCTCCATGAGGTTTGTTATTTGACGCTGAGCATTTTGTAATTGCGACTTCAATTCAGCGATTTCCTGTTCCAAATCTGTAATTCTTTTGTTTTGGTCGGCGATGGCTTCCGCCAAGTCATGATCACAAGATTCCATTTCTGACAACTCATTCGAGTTCATAGCCTCCATTTCAACATCGCTGCACGTCAAAGCAATACTTACTTCCATTTGGTTTTCCATTTCAAACCTGGAGAGACTCTCAAGAGAAGCATTCGATCTGCTTGAGCTAGAAGCAGCGGAAGCTGATGCGACTGGTTCGCACGTGTACCTTTCTGTCGGTGGCTTTCTCTTGCGAGGCGACGTGCGAATCCAAGAAAATATCGATGGTACAGCGCCAGATTTGAGGCAAATTTTCCCGGCGAGAGTCTTCTTCAAATCTTCTTTTCTGAAATGTCTGGAACATACCTTTGTTGATTCGCTTATTTTAAAGTCTTTTCCTTCGTCTCGCCTGATAGCATGTATCCACTTCTTTTTGAGTTATTTTTTTGTAAAAAAAATACCTCTTAGTCGGCGCGTCGGGTATGTTATGGACGGGTCAATGGGTGAGTGAGTAAGTGAGTGAGTGAGTGAGTGAGTGAGTGAGTGAGTGAGTGAGTGAGTGAGAGATGTATGTATGTCACACCAATCAGATTGGATCTACTATGAACAGCCAATCAAATTTCTTGTTGTAAAGGTAAATGGTACGTGAGAAACACAAGGTATGTATAAACACATGGACTTTGGTAATTGAAAAATAAAGAGTGACATGTATGTTGCTGGTTTGTGATTTTTAGTCCGGTTTGGAGGGGAGTGTGATAGTTACATACGTACATTGGGTTGTTTTAGAGTGCATAATTTTCAGTGTAATGGTGGCTAGTTATGAAAGAGATGAGTCTTGAGTTTTGAAGCAGTTCATGGGTAGTAGGCAAATGGCACGAGATATTTTTATTTTTAATTACAAAGGGTAACTTGATACTTTTGTTTTTCACAAGGAGCTAATTCAATTAGAGGTCATGAATCGTCGGTTCTAGTTCTTAGGACATGTTTTAGAGGAGACGAGACTATTTAGGTTTGAAGCAGTTCTAACGTTTACGATAGTAAGTGCAGGTAACGATTGTTTTGTTCTTATTGCATGCAAATATAACGAGATAGTTTAATTTTTTAGTTACAATGGGTAATTTGACACTCTTGTTTTTCACAAGGTAGTAAATTCAATTAGAGCTGACGAATCGTCACCATTTGTTCCCACGAGATGTTTGCTATTTTTAGTTACAAATGGTAACTCGACACTTTTGTTTTTCATGTGGGAGTAAATTCAATTAGAGCTTACAAGTTATCGGCTATTGTTCCCAGGATATTAAACAAAAAAGAAGCCTTCATTTCTAGGGTGTTTTTACGTCTCTGCAGTAGCAGTTTAATATTTTTATTTGATGGGCATTTTATGACATTCTTTTCAGTCCGATATTTTTAAAGGTAAAAGGTATGAAAACTGTTCAAATGTTCTTTGAAGACTGTGTGGCACCAAGTTAAAGTGCAATTTAATTAAATCAGAGAGGTTTTTTCTCTTTCTTTCAATTTTCGGTGAAGTAGTGTTGTTACGTTGTGTTGTGTAAAAAGGGTAAACTTACGACTCGTATAAAATGCGAAAAGTTCTCTTAACTTGAGTATTTTTGAGCAAAAATTCCTCTTGGGGGCTGGAAGGGCTCCCGAGGGGGTACTCCCAGAAAAATTGGTTGGGGGTGTGCGGCCCGCTTCCCAAAACCCTTACCCTATTTATGACCAAAATCTGCGATATTCCTTACCCTATTTATGACCTGACCAAAAATTCGAAACCCTATTTACGACCTGACCCTCAAATCAAAACCCTGTTTCAGACCTGCGTTATAATTACCTCCCTAGTTCAAACCAATGTTAAATTACCGTAAACATATAAATTTGTGAAAGGCTTTTGTTGATTTTCTTTTCAATAATGATGAAAAAGTGGCTTCTTCTTAAAGCATACCCATATCAAGGCTAGAGTGCAAAAACCGTACCCTATTTATGACCAAAATGACCAAAATGAGCTAAAATCGATACCCTATTTATGACCAAAACGGCTGAAAAACCATACCATTTGGGGCCGCACAGACCTATATAGCCCATATAAGGAAGTCCCCCCCCCCCCGGGGGAAGGGCTACATGATCGGTGAGTGAGGGAGTTATGCATGTGCGCGTGTCAGACCAATCACAGTGTGGGTTGTATCAAAGAACGAATAAAATTGCCTGTTAGAAAATAACATGGTGTCTACATTAATCTGGAGACGTGTCAGATTACTGTAGTTTGTTCAGTCAAACATTTTAGGGCTTACTATTTAGTTATCTTACCATTACCGATGTAACATCGTATGTACATCATAAACTCCCAGTTTCTTTCTTGCTGTACATCGCAACCAAAAAAACTTGTCAAATCAACCAAATCATTACTGTAAACAGGTCCATGAATGCTCCTATCTCTGAGACTTATAGTTCACAAAAAATAACTCTTGCACGCCTTGCGTGCCTATGTTTTAACATGTTTTCGCTGGGAAATTGAAAGTACGAAACTTTTGACCCGTCTTCCTCCCGATAACCTTTCTTGGTGCATTCTGGAACGCAGCAATGCGTAGGCATCTCTAAAGTACTGTATACTAAACGGTAATTGACCTTAATTGACGATATTGTCTTCGCACAAAAGCAGCACTTCACCTAAAGCCCTCATACACGCTTTGTTTACGTCTTCGAGAGGCCTTTGTGGCCTCGTTTACATGCAAAATCGTTTCCAGGTCCGCGCGCCGTCCGCCATTATGAAAGTAGTGTATATAAGTAGCCAAAACAAGGTTGAAGTGCGCCACTTATGGTGAGCTACTAATCTAGACCTTTCGATGAACGATTGTGTCACGATTGTGGCGACAGAAAACGCCGCCGCAATAGAACACATCGATTCAGGGTATCTTCTATTTTATCAGATTGAATGATGACTAGAACATCTACAGCAGCAATCTACCCCACTTTCGGTTTTCAAGCGCTCAGAGAAATTCGCCAAATAGAGATAATCTGGAAGTTTCGTTTGAAGATTTTACCATTCAGGAATCTCCGTATTATATTCTAGCGAACGTTTTTCGCGACCTCGGAGAGAGAAGATGGCCATTTGAAATGGTGAGAAATGTTTGGTCTCATAATTGACTAAACAAACAATATTGTTTAATATTGGGATGCAAGTAATAGTTCCTAAAGATGTAAATTTAATCCTTAATAATAGGTATTTTTGTATGTAATAAACAAGCTGTTGGTGAGGACTAATAAATTGTTATTTGAAAATTTTTAAAATTAACCTGGCGTCTTTTCCATCGTGCTGGATACCGAAAGTTTCCGAGGAGGGGTGGGGAAGAGGGGGCCGTGGGTGGGGTGGGCGCAAAGATCGAGAGGACGCAGTCAACGAAAGTATGGGGTGGATGCACTGCACCGCTATTCAATAAATTAGAGGAGATCCACACAAAAGCAGCCAGGCTTATTCATGACCTACCACGCAACCGAGATAACACCAACACCTTACAAAAAGCCAACTGGCTTCCATTATCATACATGTACAAAAAAGCTATACTACAAAAAAGACACGTCCACCGAGCCTTTTATCAAGCTGGCCCAGCACAAATAACTGAATTGTTTTCTGTTTAAGCAACAATGCATAACTCTCGACGGTCAAAACAACTGGTACTGGACAGACCCAAAAAGGAAATAGGCAGACTTTCTCTTCGACACAGAGGAACTATGATCTGGAACTCAATTCTCAGGGGCGTTAAAGACTATGATAATGTCACCTCGTTTAAAAATCGTTTAAAGCAATTCTCCAAATTTATTAACAATTTCACCTTCGAAAAGGAGAGTTTACTGATTACAAATAAATCAGATCACTTTTATTATTATTGAAAATTTTTTAATTTTAATTTTTATTTTCATTACTCACACATTGTACATATTTGGTCTTTTTATTTTTTTTTATTAGATGTAAATATTGAAAATCAGTAATGCAGGTCCACATCAGCCAACGGCTGCCAGATTTTCCAACCTGCGAGACCAAATAAAGTATTATTGTATGTATGTATGTATGTATGTATGTATGTATGTATGTATGTATGTATGTATGTATGTATGTATGTATGTATGTATGTATGTATGTATGTATGTATGTATGTATGTATGTATGTATGTATGTATGTATGTATGTAATTATTAAAGACGTCGAACACTTGTAGCATCTAAAGGAACAAATAAGAATAATCAAATATACATATACTCCCCAGCCCATAAGAAAATGGTCCAGCTTTCACTATTTAAGCCAATAACATGGCTCCGACCAAAACAAATTGATACAGCCGTCCCGATGTAGCTAGGTGCAACAATGGCTTTGAGCTTTTATCGTGAGGAAATTATGAAGAAAAAATTCCTACAGAGGGTACTGGTGTGTTTATTGAAGACTGAAACTTAGTCAAGACTGGTGTAGATAAAGGTATAAAAGTTTGACTTATCGGATTAGAAACTCGTGAATTTCTGACACTTATTTTACAATAAACTGATAATGTTTTAAACATCGATTTTGAGTACAAATTACAGTGAACTTAAAAAATATGCGAAAAAGCTTATACATGTATCAGCACATCCCGGTCGGACTAGCCTCATTTCGTTCCATGGTCAGATCGCTCCAAGTCAGTTCACTCCAACCAAAAGTTAGATCGCTCCACACAGGCCGAAATCGCTGTCTCAGCTAACCGAGTTTAGCTTGGCAGTGGATGAAAGAACGAGACAATTTACATACGGTATGCGCGTTGGAGCGAACTGGCTTGGAACGATCTAAAATAAACATGGATCGCGAGCGAAGTGACCAGATAGCCTATTGATGTATCAAAAATTTAAAATCTACTTGCTCCTAATTTGATTAACATTTAAAATTTACAATCAAAATAAAATGCGGGCATTTGCAGTTCTAGTTGGCTGCAGCTACAACGGTTTTGTCTACTCGTGTCTTTTTATATCGATATATGGATGATATGGATCTTTCATCCTCAACAATGATCCTGTTCCCAATTTCTGAGTCCACACGCATCTTCTCACTGGCGCTATCTCTTGAAATTCTAGGTGACCCAAGGTGGAAAAATAATAATTAAAAAAATTAGATGTTTTCAAATTAGCATTAGAGTCATGCATCATTGTGTCGTGCATCATTAGCTTGATCACGCAGACGTATTTCCGGCTGTCGCTCTTTCTCCGACAACAACATCAACGCGGAACTCAGAGGAGTCTCCGCCGAAAACAATTCAGCGCAGAGGATGGGTTCGAATCCCGATGAAGCCTTGAATTTTTTTATTTTTTCGGGCTTAATTTTCGATTGCTTATTAAATTGCGATTAAAATTGCGATGGTTACACCTTCATTTCACAACTTTAGCTATGCTACAACATTTTGTAAATTTAATAGTTGCGTTACTTCCGAAAACTCTGATTATTTGTTGATCTTACGTTCAAACTATATGCAATGTGTTCTTCGTACAAACTTAGCTCAACTTTTAAAATTAATTAGAAAAAAGGGGGTAGAGTATATCAGTAGAATTACTTAAACTAAACCAAATAAAATGAGCTTTCTTACTTTCTCAATAACGTTGTTCGTCGTTTTCCTGCGGACGCGGTCGATTTCCAAACCTTGGAGCTCTCTGTTCATCCGTTCTTGGCTGTACAGGTATCATCACAGCCAAATGTACGGGTCTTGACTGCATACTCAACACAACGAGGTAGATATTGATCACGCAAAATGTAACGATGGACATCACGACGAGCAGGACGAGCGAAGCTTCGCTGATAAACTCGACAGTCATGGTTGGCAATTTGTCTTTCTTCTTGATTGCGATCTGACTCTGTCAAGATTTAGTCCGTCTCTGATTGATTCTGTGTGAAATTCTGAAATTTCTTTAGTTGTAAATTAAAAATCCGTTTCAAATCGTCCTGTTTTTCAAACCCTCGAGCTGCACACATACCTCGTAGTACAGTGTAGTACAGACTACCAAGCTTGGGTCCGCTCCCGCTATTTGATTGAATGAAAAGGGAAAGTCCCGATTGTTTTCGGCGGTTTTGATTGGGTATAAAACCCCAACCTCGCCCCCAGACGAGGTTGGGGTTTTATAACCAGGCATCTTAGGTACCGCCCCCTGGAGCAAGTGGGGGCGTTCCAGGGGGCGGTGGCACAGCGGAAAAATCGCTGATTGGCTGAAGCATGTTCGAACGCTCGCCGCTGAAACGACTGCGCATGAGTAGGGTTTTGGCGGGCGAGTCGACGAGTGGTGAGGTCGACGAGTGTTTGCATTTTGGATCGTTTGATCAATGCAAAGTTTTGGCGCCATTCGATGTTAATTTTTTGGACTAATATCATCCGACAAAAATGGAGAAGATGGAACTTTCAATGTCATTTTAGTCAAGCAGATGTTCCTGATATCCTGAACGTATTTCTGGCTATATTGACGGTCTAAACACAGCAAATTCAAGCAGACATCGGTCGCAGCGCCATGGTAGTTAAGTTTATTTTGGATACCACTTACAGGTTAAAAAAGTGTAAATTTCAACTCCCTTGTTGTCAATACATCTATTCAAATGTGTTTGCTCTTTACAAATAATTATATATAGATGTAACCGACCCGCAAGGATAATCCTGCCACGTAAGCTCGCATTTGAGCACATCAGCTTACATTTGTACTTGAGCACTCGTTGCATGCTTTTGGACCTCACGGGAACAAACTGTAAAGGAAATGATTCCCTTCTTCATGTTGAAATATTTATGTATTTACCCTGCCACTCAACATTCCTGGAGATATGACAGAAAAATTAATGGAACGCTGAGTATTCTTACTTGTGAAATTGAACAGAGAATTTGGAAAGGTAAAAAAATATCTGCTCTCATGGGCTGACCTTGACTTTGCGGATTTAAGGTTACAGTATACCTTCAGGGGTGTCTCGCGCGCAAGCGATGTAGCGCGTGCAGTTTAAGCTGTAGATACCTAAACCCCTATATCAAATTAAAGCTTATGGAGCTGGCTATCAAACTATACCAAGAATTTTGAAAGAAAATGAATTGTCGAATTTTTCACGACCACTAAATGCGAGCGCCCGAATCACCTTTCGAAAGCTACAAGTCAAAGCGAATTTCGTTTTTCGCCAATTTAATGTTTTCCTCGGTTTCAGGGCCCAAAGCGCTTAAAAAGCGTGTCTGCGTTTTGGCATATTCAATTGCAGTAAAAAGTTACAGAACATTTTCGAAATAGGATTAAAAAAATGTGGAGTGATCGTACAAAAATCGCTCTCGAAGAAAAAGTATCTCGAAATTAACAATTCCCAGACACACTTTTGTAGTTTATATGTTAAACTAGCCACTGTCCAAATTTAAGAGCAATTGAACAAAATCCCTTTGAGTTATAGCTCTTTAAAGTGTCTACTTCAAGTGAAAAAATTTATTCGAGAAAACAGCGCTAAGAAAAATTTTATGCTTCGCAAACAAACTCCGCCCACAAACACCTTCAACTGGGTTCTCAGATAACTAAGCCAATCAGTGCAGGAAAAGTTTACTACCGTTAACCTCCTGGTGAAATTTACGCGCGAATCGCTAAAAAACTCTTGTGTTTAGCAATGCGCTCAAGGAACCGAAGGCAGAGAGATAATTTTTCTGTAGCTCGGTTTTTCTTGAAGCTGGTCTGGCAAAATGGGGAAGACTAAAAAGGATACGAACGCTAGAGTGGCTGAGCGAAGGAAACAAACAAAAGAAAGCGCAGAGAGCAACTGTGTGTGGGCAACTGTGCATGGATAATATTTCAAATGGTCTCAATGAGTCCGACGATTCGTCGATATCGGACTCAGCATCCCTGTTATTGCTGTCAAGTTCCGAAATTTTTACAGAACCTTTCTTTTCTCTTACCACGAATATTTGCCCGCCTTATACGATAACTATAGCTTCGTCCGCGTGGCGAACTTTCGCTTCTTCACTCATTGATGTATTTTCATTCGTTCTTCGCTGTTTTCGCTTTTTCGAACTGGTCCATGGTTTAAACGTGGTCTATGTTTACTTATAACTTAATAGAGACACACCTAATACCAAAAATGCTGGGTAGTCAGAGCAACAATCCTGATCAACTGAGTAGTCAATTCGTGACATCCATATAGGTAATTCCCGCGAAAATCGTCTCGGTTGATTGTATACGTGCCATAGGGCTGTCAATCAAGAGGTAAACTTTTACTTCCGTTGAAAACACAAAACCGCCATTTCTCCGCCAATATTTAGCCTTTTTCAATTTTTTTTTTCAGAAATTAGAGATTACTCTTCGACCACTATTTTGACCCAAAAATCCAAATTTGAAAAAAATTGCCGACCCGAAGGTATACTGTAACCTTAAGCTTATATTTCGCTAATAACGAGTCGAAAAAGGCTTACTCTCTGGATACAGTAGTCGGAGTTCAAATTCAGTTTGGTGCACATTTCTACAGATGCCTTTCCTTATTTATTTCCCCGTCAATTTAGTAAGTAACTATAAAAATTAGTCAATGGAGCCTGAAATATGCACGGAAATGCTCAAAACTTTGAGTGAAAAACTGTGCGCAAAATTTCCCTCAACTAAACAGTAAGAATTGCCTGTCTCGACGATGCTTTCTCAGGAATTCTTGAACTGGAAGCAAACCCAGTAGAAGGTCAATCACTGCAGCAAAAATATAAGAAAGGGAGAAAAAGGAAAGGAGAAAAAAATGAATAAAATAAAAACGAAAAGTTTACAGATGTAAACCACACTTTCTCTGTGATTTCTGCGTATGCCCTGGCCAAAATGTTGTAAAACGCGATGCTGGTGGAAAGAAAGGCATGCTGTCCTATTGCAACTGCTATTTGAGTAGATTGCAGTTAATTTGGCTCATATCCAGCCTGAAGATGTCCAAAATGTCCAAAAAATGCTTTTTAGACAAAAAGCTCCGGTAGTTAATGGGTTAAAAAGTAGTTTAAATAGTGGAATTTAGGAAGCTAGCAAAATATTTGCTAAAAATGCTAAAAAGCTAGGAAAAGTTTAGCGAGGTGTTAGTGAAACTTTACATTAGTGACTGTACCAAGAGTGAACTGAAAATAATTTTCAAGCAAGTCAACAATTATTGTTGACTTGCTTGAACCAAGAAAGTAATTTGAAGGAGTACTGCCATTCTGCAAAAGCTGTATTAGGCTCCACTGTTCCCATGTAAGTGGCTGCCTAAGAGGAAAACATCTTGTGTGGTTGGAATGAAGATGACAGTATTGGAATTTAAAATAAAATAGATGTTTTGCTCTGTGTTAAAGCAGTTCTCCAGTGAAAAGGTAAATTAGCTGCAGGACTTGCTTCAGGGATAATGCTAACAGGCATTTCAGGTCCTACAGTGGTGCCACCAATTACATTGTTTAATACCGTAGATGATTGTAGAGCTTGTAAACACCAAATGTTTGAGGAATGTTTTGTGTCACTGAGTCATAGATGCTGTTACCCACTAAAATCCCTTGCACAATTAGCTGGTACACCCATGTCTGGCTCAGTGGACTGTTGAGCAGAGGAATTTGAACATTTTCTGAAAAGAACCTTTTGCTAAACAAAAGTGCAATAAAAGTACAGGCATTGCTTCCTTTTTTTCCTAGAATTGTGGACTGGGAAATACTGCTTGGGAATGACCAGAAAGTGACATTGCCATGATGGTTCGGAGGGATGATAATGAGTGTTAGAACTCGAGAAGAGCTGTTAGAGAGAGACGAGGTATTTGTAGCTGAAGGTTGACTTCTGGATGAATGATTGGTCCGGGATGGAAGAGGGATAGTTGCATAAGTATCCAGGATGCTTTTAATCTTTGAGACCATTCTGGTGAGGCGTAAAAAAGTTCAGCGTCGTATATGTTCAAGCCTGTAAGTGGTGCATTATTGCTTTCATCTTTATGGAGTTCATCATCATCATCATTTTCCCTTTCATTAGCATTTTTAGACGACAAAAGCCCATTGTTGAAGGTGTTTGCTAACTTTTGAACTTTTTTCTTCAGTGGTTCAACACAGATTGGACAGCAATGATTTGAAGGCAAGCAAGCTTGGTGAAAGCAGTGGAAGCAGGCCAGTCTAACAATGGTATCTGTTTCTCTTGTGCAAGTTGGAAAATCACAGTAAATATCTGGGTGAGGTTGTTGGCCTGGCTCTACATCAGCGAGATTATAACTTAGTGGAAAACACTTGGTGTCTACTGTGGTTTCAAATGTTGGGAGATGGTATGGTGGCTTCCCTTTTGGTCTTCCATTATTTGCAACTGGATGTTCAACCTGAGTCAAATAAATGAAATGTCAAAAAATTAAATTATGTGCATGTCAGTGGTACATGTACATTTATTATGAGGAAAACATGATGTTAGTAATTTTGTTTGTTTGTTTTTATTTTCCATTTTTAAGTCAGAGATGTTATCAGTATTCATTAATTATGTTTGTTTATTTTAATATTCATTCTATTGTTTGGTACATTTTATATCTATGTCTGCATATCCTTATCCTACATATCTAAGAATCATGTAAAGAAGCCTAAACCACGCATTTTACTTAAACTGTCTTTTATCTCTGCGAGCTGTTGTGTTGCCACATGAAGCTGTGTTTGCAAGGTGCAGCACTTTTGTGTCTCCTTTCTGAGCAACAAATCCATTTCCTCCGGTGACTTCTAGGAGGAATGCAACAAGCGGTTTGTTATTTCGAACTGATTTTACATAGCTGGCATCAAATATGATACAAAATTATGAGAAGTATCTGTTTTGGCATGGGTGAGGTGTGATGGGATGTCGCATCAGTACTTTTTCTCTGAAATCATTAAAAGGAACTTATTTGTACCGGTTTTACATTTGCATGTCACAAGAAACTCGGAAATATGTGCCACTCATTTTTAAGGGCGTTCTTATTGTAACCTCCCAGTAACCATACCTTTCGAGGAGGGCTGTAATCTTGTTCATCTTTAAACAATTGGTCATTTATATCATTTTCCCCAGTAAATGATATGTTGAAGACGTCTGAAGAGATTTGCAAGTACAAAAATTAAAGTCGCAAAATTTCCGGGGGAGTTGGCCAATTTATCTAAATCCAAGGGTTATCCTCTCAATAAATGATATCTGAGGGGGGGTTTCAAGTAATACCTCAATAGGGGGAGTGCGGATATTAAATGAATGGCCCTTCATGTGTGGCTTCGGGAACTTTTTGGCTCGATGAGTCTACAGTTAAAAAGTTGAAGATTTTGTTTGCTATCATTTGAATTACCTGTCATATCTTGACTTGCCTCTGGGAAGAGACCCATTAGGTTTTTTGTCTGACATGTTCATATAATTAGGTGACGAAAACCGTTGACACTGTACTGTAAAATATGAGCTTAATTTTGTAGATTTAAGGATGTAAATCTTTCATGCAATGAATGTTTTAAAAGCGTAGCCAACTTATGTTCAGTCCGGATATCAGCATACTATTCAAGGTGACACATTTCTTTCTACGTTTGGATATATCCTCTGGCTTGTGTTGTCTACAATTTAAAAGTTCTTGCAGCAGTACAAGAATCTGATATGACAGATGTACACTAAGTTTTTTGTTTTGTTGTTACTGAATGGACTAATTGCGTGGTTTTGAAAGAGTTTTTAAAAGTTATTTTGTAAAATTATTTTTTGACCTGAAGGCAGACTTTTTTGGGTTTAATTAGTCTGATGATGATGAGGTTAATGAAATGTTTTTATTTATTTATTTTTTATTGAGTGAGACCTCAAGAAGTAACATTCCTTTTGTTGTACTACATGATTTAGATTTCCCAGTTACAAAGCCAGCAAAATGACTGAGGTATTCACAATATAGGTTGAAAGAAGTTGTGTAGTCTTCAATGCTCTAGGCAGTATTGTATATAATGTATGAACAGTGCAGATACTAAGTTAATGACATTTCTCCTTGCAGTGTAATAAGTATTCAAAGGATGAAGCCAAAGTATAGCTTAATCTAATTTTACATTTTTTCCTCTTTTTTTTTTTTAAACAGTTAGACCTCAGATTTTCACAGCTCTTCTCCTCTCTTTCAATTACTTGATTCTCTGGCTGGAGACAGTGTGACGTGGCCATGTACATCAACTTGAAGAAGTTTTTTTCATGGATGAAATGAATGCCATCTTCCTTGGAGAGGATACTAAATGATATGTCCCCTTTTATAAAAAGATTAAGGAATAATAAAAGGGATAATTAAGGAACCAAATGCATGGAACAAGTATTTCAGGATTCCCCAGTAATTAATAAAGAAAAATGTTTGAAGACAGAAAAATTATAGTTTGGTAAACAACTTGGTTGGGATTTGACTTTTTAAAAATTTGTAGATCGTAATATTTTGGTGTGGAAGTTTATGTGATATTTAACAATTATTTTTTGCAATCGAGGTGAATAGTGGCTGTTATTCACTGAGATTGACAAGTGTTTAGTATATGTACAAACTGATCTCAACAACAGATGAAAAGGAAACCATTAAAAGATAATTTAATTGACCCCTCAATTCATGCGTGGAAAACATGCAAGCGGCATGAAGATGTGCACAATTCTTTACAGAGTCTTCTAACATGGCAAGTCTAGTTAACCTGTGATAAAATCCTCGTTGATCACAATCTAGCAAAATGGTCTTTTAACACTGTTCAAATCAGCAATCTAAATGAAAAGTCTGTTTGCAAAACAATTTTGTTCAATCAAAATTTTCGTTTTCACTTGAAATGAAAATTGAAAATTCAAAACTTTGAAGACTTTTTTGTATTTTCTGGTACAGTATCTTCTTGTATTCTCAGGATTTCCATTTCAGAAACACTGGAGGAACATAAGTTTTCGCCGACCATTTTGTTATTGTTTGGATCACGCATCATTCACTCGTTAGGGAGGGAATAATTATGAATTTCTCCACGAGAGCGTGTTGGATATGAGATAATAGATAGCCAACAAGGCGCATAGCGTTGAGTTGGCTTTAATCTTCTCATATCCAACAGGCATGAGTGGAATAATTCTTTTATTAAAAAGGCCCCCAAAATATAGAAAACTAGACTTACATGTAAATAACAATAAAAATGCTCAAAAAATCATGCATACGCTTTCCATATTTGTAGAGCATGGTATAATGGCTCATAACCCCTGATGGCTAAAACAATGAAAACTCTCAAATTGCATTATCCAATGATCCAGTTTTTTAATGATGCTCATTGCTTGTGTGTTTGTGTTGGATTTTATTTTTATTTCAGTTTAGTTTTCTATATTTGGGGGGTGTTTTGAAACAATTCTAATCACGCTTGTTTGGTGTTTTTGTTTGGGAATGGGAGAGGTTAACTTAACAGTAGTTTTTACATGTAGTTATTTTGGAATTGCAAATCTCTAAGTTGCATTTTAATCAGATAAACATTTTGCTGAGACATCATTGCCTGATCTGATGAATGTACGAAAAAGTGAACTGTGGTGCCAGAAGATAACCATATCCACCTCAAGGGAGGTCAATGGAAATTCTGAGGAGTGGGGGGAGGGGGGGGGGGGGGGGGGAGAGAATTCAAAACTTAAAATTTTGAAAAGGAAAGTATGAAGGTGAACTGGCATTTTCAGTGGGGTGGTCAGAGGAAGGGGTTGCTCCAAATGCATGCGTTACGATATGAGCCCTGGTTACTTCACCAATGTTGACAAAGATTTGAATGTCTTCTGTATCTGCCACAGTCTTATTTTTCACAGGGGTGGCCTATCAGCCCTCAGCCCAATACCCAACCTGGAGGCCAGGTGATCACAATTTGCCTAGTCCCTATCTTTCAACCTACTAGAAGTACAAGACTAGTTATTATCCGTATATATAATATCTTTTCCTATAATTAGGTATAGAAAAGTCGAAATGAACGCCAAATAAAGCGAATACTTTTACCCCGATATTCCCCCGCGTTCGGCTGCCATCTTGGATCTCAGCTCATCGTAAAGGATCGTAAAGCATTGTTCTCGCTTGTTGATCTTCCAAAACTGGCATACTGAATACTTGGTTATTTCGTAACATGATCCGTGCCTGCGCTCTGCCTGCGTTTTACTTTCGCAGACCCATCGGCAGCCATTGCTGCTGTCATTACTGTACTATGTACAGGAGTTCACAAGCAATTGGACGTTTTCGGTCAAGAATTTCTTTTCGGGATGAGTTGCGAAGTCTTAGTAACTTCAAATTCCATATGGAGAATTTTCTGAGCCTGAGAGAGCTAGATGTGAATAGCTTTGAGTTAAAATTGTTTCGTTTGGCGAGGTTGACAGGAGCAAATGACTGCCAAAATTATCCCATTTATACTCAGGAACAGTGGGATTTGGAGAGGCCGCTACTCGAAAATTGTGGGAGTGAAAGGTCTTGAGAATTGCACACGGAAGTTTCACGAGAGGTCAGGGGAATACCAATTGTGCAATAAAGTAAACAAAATCGTATCATTTTCAATAATCCAAAAATTGAAGTCCCGTTTTTCTAACGGTTTGCTGACTAAATGGCTTTTTTTTTAGCTGTTTACTGACTAGGGCTATACCCCATTGACAACCTCCAGCATATCCCCGTCCGGCTAGCCTTTTGTTGAATTACGGTCACTTCGCTCCATGGTTAGATCACTCCTACCAAAGGTTAGATCGCTCCACACTGGCCGAGTCGCTACTTTAGCTTAGCGGTGGATGAAAGAATGAGGAATAATCTAAATAGTCCATGTGCGCGTTGGAGCGAACTGACTTGCAGCGGTCCGAAACCATGGAGTGAAGTGACCGCGGGATACCATTCTGTTGAATCAAATATTTGGAATCTACTCGCTCCTCTTGACTTAAAGCTGACAAACGAAATAAAATGCGGGCATTTGGTTCTAGTTGGCTGCAGCTATTAATACAGTAGTATGTACAACAGTTTTGTTTACTCGTGTCTTTTTATATCGATACATGGATGATAAGGATCTTTCATCGTCAACATCGATCCTGTTCCCAATTTCTGAGTCCACACACATCTTCTCATTGGCGCTATCCCTTGAAATTCTAGATAACCCAAGGCGGAAAAATAATAATGAAAAAATTAGATGTTGAACATGAATTTTTATCCCTGTATGCAAATATTTATAGCTAGCCAAGTTTGCTTTTCCTTGCTTGTCAGTAATTACCAATACAATCGGAGGACGGGTTCGAAACCTGATGAAGCCCTGAAATATATTTTTTTCGGGCTTAATCTGCAATCAGTTCAATTGCGATTACAATTGCGATGGTCAAAAACTTGACTTTTTTCAAGGTTGCGTTACATCCGGTAATTTTGATTACTTGTTGATCTTACCTTCAAACTATGTACAACCTATTCCTCCTACAAAAGTTTTAAAATAAATTAGAAAAAAAAGAGGCGTACAAACGTTTAGAATGAATTAGACAAAAAGAGGTGTAACTATCAGTAGAATTACTTAGACTGAACCAAATCAAATGAGATCTCTTACTTTCTCAACAAAGTTATTTCCCCCGGGGTGGTGGGTGGTACTCCCGG